>NW_027094719.1:0-60960 GCF_029207755.1 Chamaea fasciata
AAGAGTGGACTGGGATGAACTGGCAGGCGTGTGGGGGTCCATGGTGGCCACTCGGTGCCTTACTGGTCTATACTGGGATGGGTCGGATGGCCCCAGGGGAGGGGGTGAGGCCACAATGGGTCCGGACTGGGAGGGGAGTCACCATGGCGCCGGAGGCGGAGTCGAGGATACGAGCGAGGCAGGGACACCTAGGGACAGCCAGGGCAACCCAGGGACATCAGGGCCACCCCAGGGACACCTAGGGGACAGCCAGGGAACCCCAGGGACACCCTGGGCACCCCCAGGGACACCTAATGCACCCCCAGGGACACCTAGGGGACAGCCAGGGCACCCCCAGGGACACCCAGAGGCACCCCAGGGACACCCAGGCACCCCCAGGGACACCTAGGGGAAGGCAGGACACCCCCAGAGACACCTAAGGGACACCCAGGGCCCCCCCAGGGACACCTAGGGACAGCCAGAGACCGCAGGACAGCAGGGCACCCCCAGGGACACCTAGGGGACAGCCAGGGAACCCCAGGGACAGCCAGGCACCCCCAGGGACACCTAGGGGACAGCCAGGGCACCCCAGGGACACGCAGGGCACCCACAGGGACACCTAGGGGACAGCCAGGGCCCCCCCCAGGGACACAAATGGGACAGCCAGAGCAACCCAGGGACACCCAGGGCACCCCCAGGGACACCTAGGGGACAGGCAGGGCACCCCCAGGGACACCCAGGGCACCCCCAACGACACCTAGGGGACAGGCAGGGCACCCCAGGGACACCTAGGGGACAGGCAGGGCACCCCCAGAGACACCTAGGGGAAGGCAGGACACCCCCAGGGACACCTAGGGGACAGCCAGGGCACCCCCAGGGACATTTAGGGGTCAGCCAGGGCACTCCAGGGACACCCAGGACACCCCCAGGGACACCAAGGGGACAGGCAGGGCAACCCAAGGGACACTGACGGGACAGCCAGGGCACCCCCAGAGACCCCTAGGGGACAGCAAGGGCACTCCAGGGACAATCTGGGCACCCACAGGGACACCATGAGGACAGCCAGGGCACCCCAGGGACAACCCAGGGCACCCCCAGGGACACGGAGGGGACAGCCAGGGCACCCTAGGGACAGCCAGGGCACCCCCAGGGACACCTAGGGGACAGCCAGGGCCCCCCCAGGGACACCTAGGGGACAGCCAGGGCACCCCCAGGGACAGGGCAGGCACCCCCAGGGACACCTAGGGACAACCAGGACACCCCCAGGGACACCTAGGGGAAAGCCTGGGCACCCCCAGGGACATTTAGGGGGACAGCCAGGGCACTCCAGGGACACCCAGGGCACCCCAGGGACACCAGGGGACCCCCAGGGACACCAAGGAGACAGGCAGGGCACCCCCAGGGACACTGACGGGACACCCAGGGCACCCCCAGAGACCCCTAGGGGACAGTCAGAGCACTCCCAGGGACACTCTGGGCACCCACAGGGACAACTAGGACACAGCCAGGGCACCCTTGGGACAGCCAGGGCACCCCCAGGGACACCCAGGGCACCCCCTGGGACACCTCGGGGACAGCCAGGGCACCCTAAAGACAGCCAGGGCACCCCCAGGGACACCGAGGGCACAGCCAGGGCCCCCACAGGGACAACCAGGGCACCCCAGGGACACCTAGGGGACAGGTAGGGCACCCCCAGGGACACCCAGGGCACGCCTAACGACACCTAGGGGACAGGCAGGGCACCCCAGTGACACCTAGGGGAGAGGCAGGGCACCCCCAGGGACACTGAAGGGACAGCCAGGGCACCCCCATAGACCCCTAGGGGACAGCCAGGGCAGCCCAGGGACACTCAGGGCACCCCCAGGGACACCTAGGGACCTCCAGGGAATCCCAGGGACACGTACGGGACAGCCAGGGGAACCCCAGTGACACCCTTTGCACCCCCAGGGACACCCAGGGTCCCCCAGGGACACCTAGGGGACAGACAGGGAACCCCAGGGACAGCCAGGGCACCCCCAGGGACACCTAGGGGACAGCCAGGACACCCCAGGGATAGCGAGGGCACCCCCAGGACACCTAGGGCACCCCCAGGGACACCTAGGGGAAGGCAGGACACCCCCAGGGACACCTAGGGGACAGCCAGGGCACCCCCAGGGACATTTAGGGTCAGCCAGGGCACTCCAGGGACACCCAGGACACCCCCAGGGACACCAAGGGACAGGCAGGGCACCCCCAGGGACACCTAATGCACCCCCAGGGACACCTAGGGGAAGGCAGGACACCCCCAGGGACACCTAGGGGACAGCCAGGGCATCCCCAGGGACATTTAGGGGTCAGCCAGGGCACTCCAGGGACACCCAGGACACCCCCAGGGACACCAAGGGGACAGGCAGGGCCCCCACAGGGACAACCAGGGCACCCCCAGGGACACCTAGGGGACAGGTAGGGCACCCCCAGGGGACACCCAGGGCACCCCCAACGACACCTAGGGGACAGGCAGGGCACCCCCAGTGACACCTAGGGGAGAGGCAGGGCACCCCCAGGGACACTGACGGGACAGCCAGGGGCACCCCCAGAGACCCCTAGGGGACAGCCAGGGAACTCCCAGGGACACTCTGGGCACCCACACGGTCACCTTGGGGACAGCCAAGGCACCCCAGGACACCCAGGGCACCCCCAGGGACACCTAGCGGACAGCCAGGGCACCCTAGGGACAGCCAGAGCACCCCCATGGGACACATAGGGGACAGGCAGGGCCCCCCCAGGGACACCTAGGGGACAGCCAGGGCACCCCCAGGGACAGGCAGGGCACCCCCAGGGACACCTAGGGACAGCCAGGACACCCCCTGAGACACCTAGGGGACAGCCAAGGCACCCCCAGGGACATTTAGGGGACAGCCAGGGCACCCCCAGGGACATTTAGGGGTCAGCCAGGCACTCCAGGGACACCCAGGACACCCCAGGGACACCAAGGGGACAGGCAGGGCAACCCTAGGGACACTGACGGGACAGCCAGGGCATCCCCAGAGACCCCTAGGGGACAGCAAGGGCACTCCCAGGGACAATCTGGGCACCCACAGGGACACCTTGGGGACAGCCAGGGCACCCCAGGGACACCCAGGGCACCCCCAGGGACACCGAGGGGACAGCCAGGGCACCCTAGGGACAGCCAGGGCACCCCCAGGGACACCTAGGGGACAGCCAGGGGCCCCCCCAGGGACACCTAGGGGACAGCCAGGGCACCCCCAGGGACAGGCAGGGCACCCCCAGGGACAACTAGGGGACAACCAGGACACCCCCAGGGACACCTAGGGACAGCCTGGGCACCCCCAGGGACATTTAGGGGGACAGCCAGGGCACTCCAGGGACACCCAGGGCACCCCCTGGGACACCTAGGGGACAGCCAGGGCACCCTAAAGAAAGCCAGGGCACCCCCAGGGACAGCCAGGCACCCCCAGGGACACCAAGGGCACCCCCAACGACACCTAGGGGACAGGCAGGGCACTCCCAGTGACACTAGGGAGAGGCAGGGCACCCCCAGGGACACTGAAGGGACAGCCAGGGCACCCCCATAGACCCCTAGGGGACAGCCAGGGCAGCCCAGGGACACTCAGGGCACCCCCAGGGACACCTAGGGGACCTCCAGGGAATCCCAGGGACACGTACGGGACAGCCAGGGAACCCCAGTGACACCCTTTACACCCCCAGGGACACCCAGGCCCCCCCAGGGACACCTAGGGGACAGACCGGGAACCCCAGGGACAGCCAGGGCACCCCCAGGGACACCTAGGGGACAGCCAGGACACCCCAGGGATAGCGAGGGCACCCCCAGGGACACCTAGGGCACCCCCAGGGACACCTAGGGGAAGGCAGGACACCCCCAGGGACACCTAGGGGACAGCCAGGGCACCCCCAGGGACATTTAGGGGTCAGCCAGGGCACTCCAGGGACCACCCAGGACACCCCCAGGACACCAAGGGGACAGGCAGGGCACCCCCAGGGACACCTAATGCACCCCCAGGGACACCTAGGGGAAGGCAGGACACCCCCAGGGACACCTAGGGGACAGCCAGGGCACCCCCAGGGACATTTAGGGGTCAGCCAGGGCACTCCAGGGACACCCAGGACACCCCCAGGGACACCAAGGGGACAGGCAGGGCACCCCCAGGGACACTGACGGGACAGCCAGGGCACCCCCAGAGACCCTAGGGACAGCCAGGGCACTCCCAAGGACACTCTGGGCACCCACACGGACACCTTGGGGACAGCCAAGGCACCCCAGGGACACCCAGGGCACCCCCAGGGACATATAGCGGACAGCCAGGGCACCCTAGGGACAGCCAGAGCACCCCAGGGACACCTAGGGGACAGGCAGGGCCCCCCCAGGGACACCTAGGGGACAGCCAGGGCACCCCAGGGACACGCAGGGCACCCACAGGGACACCTAGGGGACAGCCAGGGCCCCCCCCAGGGACACAAAGGGGACAGCCAGGGCAACCCAGGACACCCAGGGCACCCCCAGAGACACCTAGGGGACAGGCAGGGCACCCCCAGGGACACCTAGGGGACAGCCAGGGCCCCCCCCAGGGACACCAAGGGGACAGCCAGGGCACCCCAGGGACACCCAGGGCACCCCCAGGGACACCTAGGGGACAGGCAGGGCACCCCCAGGGACACCCAGGGCACCCCCAACGACACCTAGGGGACAGGCAGGGCACCCCCAGGGACACCTAGGGGACAGGCAGGGCACCCCCAGGGACACCTAGGGGAAGGCAGGACACCCCAGGGACAGCCAGGGCACCCCCAGGGACACCTAGGGGACCTCCAGGGCACCCCCAGGGACACCCAGGGCACCCCCAGGGCCACCAAGGGGGACAGCCAGGGCACCCCAGGGACAGCGAGGGGAAAGCCAGGGCACCCCCAGGGACACTAGGGGAAGGCAGGACACCCCAGGGACACCTAGGGGACAGCCAGGGCACCCCCAGGGACATTTAGGGGTCAGCCAGGGCACTCCAGGGACACCCAGGACACCCCCAGGGACACCAAGGGGACAGGCAGGGCAACCCTAGGGACACTGACGGGACAGCCAGGGCACCCCCAGAGACCCCTAGTGGACAGCAAGGGCACTCCCAGGGACAATCTGGGCACCCACAGGGACACCTTGGGGACAGCCAGGGCACCCCAGGGACACCCAGGGCACCCCCAGGGACACCGAGGGGACAGCCAGGGCACCCTAGGGAGAGCCAGGGCACCCCAGGGACACCTAGGGGACAGCCAGGCCCCCCCAGGGACACCTAGGGACAGCCAGGGCACCCCCAGGGACAGGCAGGGCACCCCCAGGGACACCTAGGGGACAACCAGACACCCCCAGGGACACCTAGGGGACAGCCTGGGCACCCCCAGGGACATTTAGGGGACAGCCAGGGCACTCCAGGGACACCCAGGGCACCCCCAGGGACACCCAGGGGACCCCCAGGGACACTGACGGGACAGCCAGGGCACCCCCAGAGACCCCTAGGGACAGTCAGAGCACTCCCAGGGACACTCTGGGCACCACAGGGACAACTAGGGGACAGCCAGGGCACCCTTGGGACAGCCAGGGCACCCCCAGGGACACCCAGGGCACCCCCTGGAAACCTAGGGGACAGCCAGGGCACCCTAAAGGACAGCCAGGGCACCCCCAGGGACAGCCAGGGCACCCCCAGGGGACACCAAGGGCACAGCCAGGCCCCCCCAGGGACACCTAGGGGACAGCCAGGGCACCCCCAGGGACAGGCAGTGCACCCCCAGGGACACCTAGGCGACAGCCAGGACACCCCCAGGACACCTAGGGACAGCCAAGGCACCCCCAGGGACATTTAGGGGACAGCCAGGGCACTCCAGGGACACCCAGGGCACCCCCAGGGACACCCAGGGGACCCCCAGGGACACCTAGGGGACAGCCAGGGCACCCCCAGGGACACCTAGGGACAGGAAGGGCACCCCCAGGGACACCTAGGGGACAGCCAGGGCCCCCCCAGGGACACCTAGGGGACAGCCAGGGCACTCCAGGGACAGCCAGGGCACCCCAGGGACACCTAGGGGACAGCCAGGGCACCCACAGGGACACCAGGGCACCCCCAGGAACACCGAGGGCACAGCCAGGGCACCCTGGGGACAGCCAGGGCACCCCCAAGGACACCTAGGGGGCACGCAGTGCACCCCCAGGGACACCTAGGGGACAGCCAGGGCACCCTAGGGACAGCCAGGGCACCCCAGGGACACCAAGGGGACAGCCAGGGCACCCCCATGGACACCTAGGGACAGCCAGGGCACCCCAGGGACACCCAGGGCACCCCCAGAGGCACCTACGGGACAGCAAGGGCACCCCCAGGGACACCCTGGGCACCCCCAGGGACACGTAGGGTACAGCCAGGGCACCCCAGGGACACCCTGGGCCCCCAGGGACACCTAGGGGACAGCCAGGGCACCCCCAGGGACACCAAGAGCACAGCCAGGGCACCCTAGGGACAGCCAGGGCACCCCCAGGGACACCAAGGGGACAGCCAGGGCACCCCAGAGACACCTAGGGCACAGCCAGGGCACCACCCGGGGCACACCTAGGGGACAGCCAGGCACCACCCGGGGCACACCTAGGGGACAGGCAGGGCACCCCCAGAGACCCTAGGGGACAGGCAGGGCCCCCCAGGGACACCCAGGGGACAGCCAGGGCACTCCAGGGACAGCCAGGGCACCCCCAGGGGACACCAAGGGGGCAGCCAAGGCACCCCCAGGGACACCAAGGGGACAGCCAGAGCACCCCAGGGACAGCCAGGGCACCCCCAGGGACACCTAGGGGACAGCCAGGGCACCCCAGGGACACCTAAGGGACACCCTGGGCACCCCCAGGGACACCAAGGGACCCCCAGGGACACCTAGGGGACAGGCAGGGCACCCCCAGGGACACTAGGGCACAGGCAGGGCACCCCAGGGACACTGACGGCACAGCCAGGGCAACCCCAGAGACCCCTAGGGGACAGCCAGGGCACTCGCAGGGACACTCTGGCACCCACAGGGACACCTTGGGGACAGCCAGGGCACCCCAGGGACACCAGGGCACCCCCAGGGACACCTAGGGCACCCCCAGGGACACCTAGGGGAAGGCAGGACACCCCCAGGGACACCTAGGGGACAGCCAGGGCACCCCCAGGGACATTTAGGAGTCAGCCAGGGACTCAAGGGACACCCAAGACACCCCCAGGGACACCAAGGGGATAGGCAGGGCACTCCCTGGGACACTCTGGGCACCCACAGGGACACCTTGGGGACAGCCAAGGCACCCCAGGGACACCCAGGGCACCCCTAGGGACACCTAGGGGACAGCCAGAGCACTCTAGGACAGCCAGGGCACCCCCAGGGACACCTAGGGGACAGCCAGGGCCCCCCCAGGGACACCTAGGGGACAGCCAGGGCACCCCAGGGACAGGCAGGGCACCCCCAGGGACACCCAGGGGACAGCCAGGGCACCCCCAGGGACACCGAGGGGAAAGCCAGGACACCCCCAGGGACACCCTGGAGCCAGCCAGGGCACCCCCAGGGACATGTAGGGGACAGCCAGGGCACTCCAGGGACACCCAGGGCACCCCCAGGGACACCTAGGGGAAGGCAGGACACCCCAGGGACACCTAGGGGACAGCCAGGGCACCCCCAGGGACATTTCGGGGACAGCCAGGGCACTCCAGGGACACCCAGGGCCCCCCCAGGGACACCTAGGGGACAGACAGGGAACCCCAGGGACGGCCAGGGCACCCCCAGGGACACCTAGGGGACAGCCAGGACACACCAGGGATAGCGAGGGCACCCCCAGGGACACCTAGGGCACCCCCAGGGACACCTAGGGGAAGGCAGGACACCCCCAGGGACACCTAGGGGACAGCCAGGGCACCCCCAGGGACATTTAGGGTCAGCCAGGGCACTCCAGGGACACCCAGGACACCCCCAGGGACACCAAGGGGACAGGCAGGGCACCCCCAGGGACACCAAGGGGACAGGCAGGGCACCCCCAGGGACACTGACGGGACAGCCAGGGCACCCCCAGAGACCCCTAGGGGACAGCCAGGGCACTCCCAGGGACACTCTGGGCACCCACACGGACACCTTGGGGACAGCCAAGGCACCCCAGGGACACCCAGGGCACCCCCAGGGACACCTAGGGGACAGGCAGGGCACCTTAGGGACAGCCAGGGCACCCCCAGGGACATTTAGGGGACAGCCAGGGCCCCCCCAGGGACACCTAGGGGACAGCCAGGGCACTCCAGGGACACCCAGGGCACCTCCAGGGACACCTACGGGACAGCCAGGGAACCCCAGGGACATCCTGTGCACCCCCAGGGACACCCAGGGCACCCCCAGGGACACGTACGGGACAGCCAGGGAACCCCAGAGACACCCTGTGCACCCCAGGGACACCCAGGGCACCCCCAGGACACCTACGGGACAGCCAGGGCCCCCCAGGGACAGCCAGGGCACCCCAGGGACACAAAGGGGACAGCCAGGGCACCCCCAGGGACAACTAGGGACAGCCAGGGCACCCCAGGGACACCCAGGGCACCCCCAGGGACACCTACGGGACAGCAAGGGCACCCCAGGGACGCCCTGGGCACCCCCAAGGACACGTAGGGGACAGCCAGGGCACCCCAGGGACACCCTGGGCACCCCCAGAGACCCCAAGGGGACAGCCAGGGCACTCCGAGGGACACCAGGGCACCCCCAGGAACACCTCTGGGACAGCCAGGGCACCCTAGGGACAGCCAGGGCACCCCCAGGGACACCTCTGGGACAGCCAGGGCACCCTAGGGACAGCCAGGGCACCCCCAAGGACACCTAGGGGACACGCAGAGCACCCCCAGGGACACCTAGGGCACAGCCAGGGCATCCTAAGGACAGCCAGGGCACCCCCAGGGACACCTAAGGGACAGGCAGGTCACCCCCAAGGACACCTAGGGGACAGGCATGGCACCCCCAGGGACACCTAGGGGACAGCCAGGGCCCGCCCAAGGACACCTAGGGGATAGGCAGGGCACCCCCAGGGACACCGAGGGGACAGCCAGGGCACCCCCAGGGACACGGAGAGGACAGCCACGGCACCCCAGGGACAGCCAGGGCACCCCCAGGGACAGCTAGGGGACAGCCAGGGCACCCCCAGGGACACCAAGGGGACAGCCAGAGCATCCCAAGGACAGCCAGGGCACCCCCAGGGACACGCAAGGAACCCTCAGGGACATCTACGGGACAGCAAGGGCACCCCCAGGGACACCCTGGGCACCCCCAGGGACACCTAGGGGACAGCCAGGGCACCCCCAGGGACACCTAGGGCACAGCCAGGGCACCCTAGGGACAGCCTGGGCACCCTCCGGGACACCGAGGGCACAGCCAGGGCACCCCCAGGGACACCTAGGGGACAGGCAGGGCACCCCCAGAGACCCCTAGGGGACAGCCAGGGCCTCCCCAGGGACACCCAGGGCACCCCCAGGGACACCTATGGGACAGCCAGGGCATCCCTAGGGACACACAGGGCACCCCCAGGGACACCTAGGGGACAGCCAGGGCATCCCCAGGGACACCCAGGGCACCCCCAGGGACATCTAGGGCACTCCAGGGACAGGCAGGGCACACCCAGGGACACCTAGGGGACAGGCAGGGCACCCCCAGGGACACCTAGGGGTCAGCCAGGGCACCCCCAGGGACACCGAGGGGTCAGCCAGGGCACCCCCAGGGACACCGAGGGCACAGCCAGGGCACCCTAGGGACAGCCAGGGCACCCCCAGGGACACCTAAGGGACAGGCAGGGCACCCCCAGGGACACCTAGGGGACAGCCAGGGCACCCCAGGGACACTGACGAGACAGCCAGGGCACCCCAGGGACAGCCAGGGCACCCCCAGGGACACCTAGGGGACAGCCAGGGCACCCTAGGGACAGCCAGGGCACCCCGAGGGACACCTAAGTGACAGCCAGGGCACCCCTGGGACACCTAGGGGACAGCCAGGGCACCCTAGGGACATCGAGGGACAGCCAGGAACCCCCTGGGACCGCCAGCTCACCCCCACGGCCGCCTCACCTCCAGGAGCTATCAAAACCCTCCTCAGGTTCTTTGATGCCTCAAATGGGCCGCCCAAACCTCCCGAATACCCCCCAAAGCACTCAAAGCAGCCCCCAGGACTCCCCCCAGACCCCCCACAACCCAAAAACCCCCTCCACGACAACTCAGGACCCCCAGGATCCCCCCAAATCCGCGCCCCCCTCACCCTGAGGTCCCGTTTGAGCCGCTCCACGTTGCGGACAGGCACCAGCTCATCAAGCCCCAAGCACCAACACCTGCGGGACTGGGATGGACTGAGAGCACTGGGAGGGTGACCAGAGAAACCTGGGATGGACGAAGAGTGGACTGGGATGAACTGGGATGAACTGGCAGGCGTGTGGGGGTCCATGGTGGCCACTCGGTGCCTTACTGGTCTATACTGGGATGGGTCGGATGGCCCCAGGGGAGGGGGTGAGGCCACAATGGTCCAGACTGGGAGGGGAGTCACCATGGCGCCGGAGGCGGAGTCGAGGATACGAGCAAGGCAGGGACAGCTAGGGGACAGCCAGGGCCCCCCCCAGGGACACCAAGGGGACAGCCAGGGCACCCCACGGACACCCAGGGCACCCCCAGGGACACCTAGGGGACAGGCAGGGCACCCCCAGGGACACCCAGGGCACCCCCAAGGACACCTAGGGGACAGGCAGGGCACCCCCAGGGACACCTAGGGGACAGGCAGGGCACCCCCAGGGACACCTAGGGGAAGGCAGGACACCCCAGGGACAGCCAGGGCACCCCCAGGGACACCTAGGGGACCTCCAGGGCACCCCCAGGGACACCCAGGGCACCCCCAGGGCCACCAAGGGGACAGCCAGGGCACCCCAAAAACAGTGAGGGGAAAGCCAGGGCACCCCCAGGGACACCTAGGGTAAGGCAGGACACCCCCAGGGACACCTAGGGGACAGCCAGGGCACCCCCAGGGACATTTAGGGGTCAGCCAGGGCACTCCAGGGACACCCAGGACACCCCCAGGGACACCAAGGGGACAGGCAGGGCAACCCTAGGGACACTGACGGGACAGCCAGGGCACCCCCAGAGACCACTAGGGGACAGCAAGGGCACTCCCAGGGACAATCTGGGCACCCACAGGGACACCTTGGGGACAGCCAGGGCACCCCAGGGACACCCAGGGCACCCCCAGGGACACCGAGGGGACAGCCAGGGCACCCTAGGGACAGCCAGGGCACCCCCAGGGACACCTAGGGGACAGCCATGGCCCCCCCAGGGACACCTAGGGGACAGCCAGGACACCCCCAGGGACACCTAGGGGACAGCCTGGGCACCCCCAGGGACATTTAGGGGACAGCCAGGGCACTCCAGGGACACCCAGGGCACCCCCAGGGACACCCAGGGGACCCCCAGGGACACCAAGGAGACAGGCAGGGCACCCCCAGGGACACTGACGGGACAGCCAGGGCACCCCCAGAGACCCCTAGGGGACAGTCAGAGCACTCCCAGGGACACTCTGGGCACCCACAGGGACAACTAGGGGACAGCCAGGGCACCCTTGGGACAGCCAGGGCACCCCCAGGGACACCCAGGGCACCCCCTGGGACACCTAGGGGACAGCCAGGGCACCCTAAAGACAGCCAGGGCACCCCCAGGGACAGCCAGGGCACCCCCAGGGACACCGAGGGCACAGCCAGGGCCCCCACAGGGACAACCAGGGCACCCCCAGGGACACCTAGGGGACAGGTAGGGCACCCCCAGGGACACCCAGGGCACCCCCAACGACACCTAGGGGACAGGCAGGGCACCCCCAGTGACACCTAGGGGAGAGGCAGGGCACCCCCAGGGACACTGAAGGGACAGCCAGGGCACCCCCATAGACCCCTAGGGGACAGCCAGGGCAGCCCAGGGACACTCAGGGCACCCCCAGGGACACCTTGGGGACAGCCAAGGCACCCCAGGGACACCCAGGGCACCCCCAGGAACACATAGCGGACAGCCAGGGCACCCTAGGGACAGCCAGAGCACCCCCAGGGACACCTAGGGGACAGGCAGGGCCCCCCCAGGGACACATAGGGGACAGCCAGGGCACCCCAGGGACACGCAGGGCACCCACAGGGACACCTAGGGGACAGCCAGGGCCCCCCCCAGGGACACAAAGCGGACAGCGAGGGCAACCCAGGGACACCCAGGGCACCCCCAGGGACACCTAGGGGACAGGCAGGGCACCCCCAGGGACACCTAGGGGACAGCCAGGACCCCCCCAGGGACACCAAGGGGACAGCCAGGGCACCCCAGGGACACCCAGGGCACCCCCAGGGACACCTAGGGGACAGGCAGGGCACCCCCAGGGACACCCAGGGCACCCCCAACGACACCTAGGGGACAGGCAGGGCACCCCCAGGGACACCTAGGGGACAGGCAGGGCACCCCCAGGGACACCTAGGGGAAGGCAGGACACCCCAGGGACAGCCAGGGCACCCCCAGGGACACCTAGGGGACCTCCAGGGCACCCCCAGGGACACCCAGGGCACCCCCAGGGCCACCAAGGGGACAGCCAGGGCACCCCAGGGACAGCGAGGGGAAAGCCAGGGCACCCCCAGGGACACCTAGGGGAAGGCAGGACACCCCCAGGGACACCTAGGGGACAGCCAGGGCACCCCCAGGGACATTTAGGGGTCAGCCAGGGCACTCCAGGGACACCCAGGACACCCCCAGGGACACCAAGGGGACAGGCAGGGCAACCCTAGGGACACTGACGGGACAGCCAGGGCACCCCCAGAGACCCCTAGTGGACAGCAAGGGCACTCCCAGGGACAATCTGGGCACCCACAGGGACACCTTGGGGACAGCCAGGGCACCCCAGGGACACCCAGGGCACCCCCAGGGACACCGAGGGGACAGCCAGGGCACCCTAGGGAGAGCCAGGGCACCCCCAGGGACACCTAGGGGACAGCCAGGGCCCCCCCAGGGACACCTAGGGGACAGCCAGGGCACCCCCAGGGACAGGCAGGGCACCCCCAGGGACACCTAGGGGACAACCAGGACACCCCCAGGGACACCTAGGGGACAGCCTGGGCACCACCAGGGACATTTAGGGGACAGCCAGGGCACTCCAGGGACACCCAGGGCACCCCCAGGGACACCCAGGGGACCCCCAGGGACACTGACGGGACAGCCAGGGCACCCCCAGAGACCCCTAGGGGACAGTCAGAGCACTCCCAGGGACACTCTGGGCACCCACAGGGACAACTAGGGGACAGCCAGGGCACCCTTGGGACAGCCAGGGCACCCCCAGGGACACCCAGGGCACCCCCTGGGAAACCTAGGGGACAGCCAGGGCACCCTAAAGACAGCCAGGGCACCCCCAGGGACAGCCAGGGCACCCCCAGGGACACCAAGGGCACAGCCAGGGCCCCCCCAGGGACACCTAGGGGACAGCCAGGGCACCCCCAGGGACAGGCAGTGCACCCCCAGTGACACCTAGGCGACAGCCAGGACACCCCCAGGGACACCTGGGGGACAGCCAAGGCACCCCCAGGGACATTTAGGGGACAGCCAGGGCACTCCAGGGACACCCAGGGCACCCCCAGGGACACCCAGGGGACCCCCAGGGACACCTAGGGGACAGCCAGGGCACCCCCAGGGACACCTAGGGGACAGGAAGGGCACCCCCAGGGACACCTAGGGGACAGCCAGGGCCCCCCCAGGGACACCTAGGGGACAGCCAGGGCACTCCAGGGACAGCCAGGGCACCCCCAGGGACACCTAGGGGACAGCCAGGGCACCCACAGGGACACCAGGGCACCCCCAGGAACACCGAGGGCACAGCCAGGGCACCCTGGGGACAGCCAGGGCACCCCCAAGGACACCTAGGGGGCACGCAGTGCACCCCCAGGGACACCTAGGGGACAGCCAGGGCACCCTAGGGACAGCCAGGGCACCCCAGGGACACCAAGGGGACAGCCAGGGCACCCCCATGGACACCTAGGGGACAGCCAGGGCACCCCAGGGACACCCAGGGCACCCCCAGAGACACCTAAGGGACAGCAAGGGCACCCCCAGGGACACCCTGGGCACCCCCAGGGACACGTAGGGTACAGCCAGGGCACCCCAGCGACACCCTGGGCCCCCAGGGACACCTAGGGGACAGCCAGGGCACCCCCAGGGACACCAAGAGCACAGCCAGGGCACCCTAGGGACAGCCAGGGCACCCCCAGGGACACCAAGGGGACAGCCAGGGCACCCCAGAGACACCTAGGGCACAGCCAGGGCACCACCCGGGGCACACCTAGGGGACAGCCAGGGCACCACCCGGGGCACACCTAGGGGACAGGCAGGGCACCCCCAGAGACCCCTAGGGGACAGGCAGGGCCCCCCCAGGGACACCCAGGGGACAGCCAGGGCACTCCAGGGACAGCCAGGGCACCCCCAGGGACACCAAGGGGACAGCCAAGGCACCCCCAGGGACACCAAGGGGACAGCCAGAGCACCCCAGGGACAGCCAGGGCACCCCCAGGGACACCTAGGGGACAGCCAGGGCACCCCCAGGGACACCTAAGGGACACCCTGGGCACCCCCAGGGACACCAAGGGGACCCCCAGGGACACCTAGGGGACAGGCAGGGCACCCCCAGGGACACCTAGGGCACAGGCAGGGCACCCCAGGGACACTGACGGCACAGCCAGGGCAACCCCAGAGACCCCTAGGGGACAGCCAGGGCACTCGCAGGGACACTCTGGGCACCCACAGGGACACCTTGGGGACAGCCAGGGCACCCCAGGGACACCCAGGGCACCCCCAGGGACACCTAGGGCACCCCCAGGGACACCTAGGGGAAGGCAGGACACCCCCAGGGACACCTAGGGGACAGCCAGGGCACCCCCAGGGACATTTAGGAGTCAGCCAGGGAACTCAAGGGACACCCAAGACACCCCCAGGGACACCAAGGGGATAGGCAGGGCACTCCCAGGGACACTCTGGGCACCCACAGGGACACCTTGGGGACAGCCAGGGCACCCCAGGGACACCCAGGGCACCCCTAGGGACACCTAGGGGACAGCCAGAGCACTCTAGGGACAGCCAGGGCACCCCCAGGGACACCTAGGGGACAGCCAGGGCCCCCCCAGGGACACCTAGGGGACAGCCAGGGCACCCCCAGGGACAGGCAGGGCACCCCCAGGGACACCCAGGGGACAGCCAGGGCACCCCCAGGGACACCGAGGGGAAAGCCAGGACACCCCCAGGGACACCCTGGAGCCAGCCAGGGCACCCCCAGGGACATGTAGGGCACAGCCAGGGCACCCCCAGGGACACCTAGGGGAAGGCAGGACACCCCCAGGGACACCTAGGGGACAGCCAGGGCACCCCCAGGGACATTTCGGGGACAGCCAGGGCACTCCAGGGACACCCAGGGCACCCCCAGGGCCGCCTAGGGGACAGCCAGGGCACCCCAGGGACAGCCAGGGCTCCCCCAGGGACACCTAGGGGACAGCCAGGGAACCCCAGGGACACCCTGGGCACCCCCAGGGACACCCAGGGCACCCCAAGAAACACCTAGGGGACAGCCAGGGAACCCCAGGGACACCCAGGGGACAGGCAGAGCACCCCAAGGACAGCCAGGGCACCCCCAGGGACACCTAGGGGAAAGCTAGGGCACCCCAGGGACACCAAGGGGACAGCCAGGGCACCCCCAGGGACACCTAGGGGACAGCAAGGGCAACCCCAGGGACACCCTGGGAACCCCCAGGGACACCTAGGGGACAGCCAGGGCACCCTAGGGACACCTAGGTGACAGCCATGGCACCCCAGGGACAGCCAGGGCACCCCCAGGGACAGCTAGGGGACAGGCAAGGCAACCCCAGGGACACCAAGGGGACAGCCAGAGCACCCCAGGGACACCCAGGGCACCCCCAGGGACACCTAGGGGACAGCCAGGGCACCCCCAGGGACACCCAGGGCACCCCCAGGGACACCTAGGGGACAGGCAGGGCACCCCCAGGGACACCTAGGGGACAGGCAGGGCACCCCAGGGACACTGACGGCACAGCCAGGGCAACCCCAGAGACCCCTAGGGGACAGCCAGGGCACTCGCAGGGACACTCTGGGCACCCACAGGGACACCTTGGGGACAGCCAGGGCACCGCAGGCACACCCAGGGCACCCCTAGGGACACCTAGGGGACAGCCAGAGCACTCTAGGGACAGCCAGGGCACCCCCAGGGACACCTAGGGGACAGCCAGGGCACCCCCAGGGACATTTCGGGGACAGCCCGGGCACTCCAGGGACACCCAGGTCACCCCCAGGGACAACCAGGGGACCCCCAGGAACACCTAGGGGACAGGCAAGGCACCCTAGGGACAGCCAGGGCACTCCCAGGGACACCCAGGGAACCCCCAGGGACACCAAGGGGACAGCCAGGGCACCCTAAAGACAGCCAGGGCACCCCCAGGGACACCGAGGGGAAGGCAGGACACCCCCAGGGACACCTAGGGGACAGCCACGGCACCCCCAGGGACATTTAGGCGACAGCCAGGGCACTCCAGGGACACTCATGGCACCCCCATGGACACCTAGGGGACAGGCAGGGCAGCCCCTGGGACACCTAGGGCACCCCCAGGGACACCTAGGGGAAGGCAGGACACCCCCAGGGACACCTAGGGGACAGCCATGGCACCCCCAGGGACATCTAGGAGACAGGCAGGACACCCCCAGGGACACCTAGGGGACAGCCAGGGCTCCCCAGGGACAACCAGGGCACCCCCAGGGACACCGAGGGGAAGGCAGGACACCCCCAGGGACACCTAGGGGACACCCACGGCACCCCCAGGGACATTTAGGGGACAGCCAGGGCACACCAGGGACACTCATGGCACCCCCATGGACACCTAGGGTACAGGCAGGGCACCCCCAGGGACAGGCAGGGCACCCCCAGGGACACCTAGGGGACAACCAGGACACCCCCAGGGACACCTAGGGGACAGCCTGGGCACCCCCAGGGACATTTAGGGGACAGCCAGGGCACTCCAGGGACAGCCAGGGCACCCCCAGGGCCGCCTAGGGGACAGCTAGGGCACCCCAGGGACAGCCAGGGCTCCTCCAGGGACACCTAGGGGACAGCCAGGGAACCCCAGGGACACCCTGGGCACCCCCAGGGACACCCAGGGCACCCCAAGGGACACCTAGGGGACAGCCAGGGAACCCCAGGGACACCTAGGGGACAGCCAGGGCACCCCAGGGACACCTAGGGGACAGCCAGGGCACCCCAGGGACACCAAGGGGACAGCCAGGGCACCCCCAGGGACACCTAGGGGACAGCAAGGGCAACCCCAGGGACACCCTGGGCACCCCCAGGGACACCTAGGGGACAGCCAGGGCACCCTAGGGACACCTAGGGGACAGCCATGGCACCCCAGGGACAGCCAGGGCACCCCCAGGGACAGCTAGGGGACAGGCAAGGCACCCCCAGGGACACCAAGGGGACAGCCAGAGCACCCCAAGGACAGCCAGGGCACCCCCAGGGATACCTAGGGGACAGCCAGGGCACCCCAGGGACACCAAGGAGACAGACAGGGCACCCCCAGGGACACCGAGGGGACAGCTAGGGCACCCCGAGGGACACCTATGGGACAGCAAGGGCAACCCCAGGGACACCCTGGGCACCCCCAGGGACACCTAGGGGACAGCCAGGGAACCCCGAGGGACACCAGGGCACCCCCAGGGACACCTAGGGGACAACCAGGACACCCTAGGGACAGCCAGGGCACCCCCCGGGACACAAAGGGCACAGCCAGGGCACCCTCAGGGACACCCAGGGCACCCCAAGGGACACCTAGGGGACAGCCAGGGCACCCCCAGGGACATTTAGGGGTCAGCCAGGGAACTCAAGGGACACCCAAGACACCCCCAGGGACACCAAGGGGATAGGCAGGGCACCCCCAGGGACACTGACGGGACAGCCAGGGCACCCCCAGAGACCCCAAGGGGACAGGCAGGGCACTCCCAGGGACACTCTGGGAACCCACAGGGACACCTTGGGGACAACCAGGGCACCCCAGGGACACCCAGGGCACCCCCAGGGACACCTAGGGGACAGCCAGAGCACCCTAGGGACAGCCAGGGCACCCCCAGGGACACCTAGGGGACAGCCAGGGCCCCCCCAGGGACACCTAGGGGACAGCCAGGGCACCCCCAGGGACAGGCAGGGCACCCCCAGGGACACCCAGGGGACAGCCAGGGCACCCCCAGGGACACCGAGGGGAAAGCCAGGACACCCCCAGGGACACCCTGGAACCAGCCAGGGCACCCCCAGGGACATTTAGGGGACAGCCAGGGCACTCCAGGGACACCCAGGGCACCCCCAGGGACACCTAGGGGACAGCCAGGGACCCCAGGGACACCCAGGGCACCCCCAGGGACACCTAGGGGACAGCCAGGGCACCCCCAGGGACATTTCGGGGACAGCCAGGGCACTCCAGGGACACCCAGGGCACCCCCAGGGACAACCAGGGGACCCCCAGGGACACCTAGGAGACAGGCAGGGCACCCCCAGGGACACCTAGGGGACAGCCAGGGCACCCCCAGGGACATTTCGGGGACAGCCAGGGCACTCCAGGGACACCCAGGGCACCCCCAGGGACAACCAGGGGACCCCCAGGGACACCTAGGGGACAGCCAGGGCTCCCCAGGGACAACCAGGGCACCCCCAGGGACACCTAGGGGACAGCCAGGGCACCCTAAAGACAGCCAGGGCATCCCCAGGGACACCGAGGGGAAGGCAGGACACCCCCAGGGACACCCAGGGGACAGCCACGGCACCCTCAGGGACATTTAGGGGACAGCCAGGGCACACCAGGGACACTCATGGCACCCCCATGGACACCTAGGGGACAGGCAGGGCACCCCCTGGGACACCTAGGGCACCCCCAGGGACACCTAGGGGAAGGCAGGACACCCCCAGGGACACCTAGGAAACAGCCAGGGCACCGCCAGGGACATCTAGGAGACAGGCAGGACACCCCCAGAGACACCTAGGGGACAGCCAGGGCTCCTCAGGGACAACCAGGGCACCCCCAGGGACACCTAGGGGAAGGCAGGACACCCCCAGGGACACCTAGCGGACAGCCAGGGCACCCCCAGGGACATTTAGGGGTCAGCCAGGGCACTCCAGGGACACCCAGGACACCCCAAGGGACACCAAGGGGACAGGCAGGGCACCCCCAGGGACACCTAATGCACCCCCAGGGACACCTAGGGGACAGCCAGGGCACTCGCAGGGACACTCTGGGCACCCACAGGGACACCTTGGGGACAGCCAGGGCACCCCAGGGACACCCAGGGCACCCCCAGGGACACCTAGGGCACCCCCAGGGACACCGAGGGGAAGGCAGGACACCCCCAGGGACATTTAGGGGTCAGCCAGGGCACTCCAGGGACACCCAGGACACCCCCAGGGACACCAAGGGGACAGGCAGGGCACCCCCAGGGACACTGACGGGACAGCCAGGGCACCCCCAGGACACCCAGGGCACCCCCAGGGACACCAAGGGGACAGGAAGGACACCCCCAGGGACACCTAGGAGACAGCCAAGGCACCCCCAGGGACATTTAGGGGACAGCCAGGGCACTCCAGGGACACCCAGGGCACCCCCAGGGACACACAGGGGACCCCCAGGGACACCTAGGGGACAGCCAGGGCACCCCCAGGGACACCTAGGGGACAGGAAGGGTACCCCCAGGGACACCTAGGGGACAGCCAGGGCCTCCACAGGGACACCTAGGGGACAGCCACGGCACTCCAGGGACAGCCAGGGCACCCCCAGGGACACCTAGGGGACAGCCAGGGCACCCACAGGGACACCAGGGCACCCCCAGGAACACCGAGGGCACAGCCAGGGCGCCCTGGGGACAGCCAGGGCACCCCCAAGGACACCTAAGGGGCAGCCAGGGCACCCCCGGGGACACCTAGGGGACAGCCAGGGCACCCCAGGGACACCCTGGGCACCCCCAAGGACACCTAGGGGACAGCCAGGGCACTCCAGGGACACCCTGGGCCCCCAGGGACACCTAGGGGACAGCCAGGGCACCCTAGGGACAGCCAGGGCACCCCCAGGGACACCAAGAGCACAGCCAGGGCACCCCCAGGGACACTGACGGGACAGCCAGGGCACCCCAGGGACACCTAGGGCACAGCCAGGGCACCACCAGGGACACCTAGGGGACAGGCAGGGCACCCCCAGAGACCCCTAGGGGACAGGCAGGGCCCCCCCAGGGACACCCAGGGTACAGCCAGGGCACTCCAGGAACAGCCAGGGCACCCCCAGGGACACCTAGGGGACAGCCAGGGCACCCCCAGGGACACCAGGGCACACCGAGGGCACCCTAGGGACCCACAGGGCACCCCCAGGGACACCAAGGGGACAGCCAGGGCACCCCCATGGACACCTAGAAGACAGCCAGGGCACCCCAGGGACACCCAGGGCACCCCCAGAGACACCGACGGGACAGCAAGGGCACCCCCAGGGACACCCTGGGCACCCCCAGGGACACGTAGGGGACAGCCAGGGCACCCCAGGGACACCCTGGGCCCCCAGGGACACCTATGGGACAGCCAGGGCACCCTAGGGACAGCCAGGGCACCCCCAGGGACACCAAGAGCACAGCCAGGGCACCCCAGGGACACCTAGGGCACAGCCAGGGCACCACCAGGGACACCTAGGGGACAGGCAGGGCACCCCCAGAGACCCCTAGGGGACAGCCAGGGCCCCCCCAGGGACACCCAGGGGACAGCCACGGAACCCCCAGGGACACCAGGGCACCCCGAGGGCACCCCAGGGACCCACAGGGCACCCCCAGGGACACCAAGGGGACAGCCAGGGCACCCCAGGGACACTCAGGGCACCCCCAGGGACACCTAGGGGACTGGCAGGGCATCCCCAGGGACACCCAGGGCACCCCCAGGGACACCTACGGGACAGCCAGGGAACCCCAGTGACACCCTGTGCACCCCCAGGGACACCCAGGGCCCCCCCAGGGACACCCCGGGCACACCCAGGGACACCTAGGGGACAGCCAGGGCACCCTAGGGACAGCCAGGGCACCCCCAGGGACACCGAGGGCACAGCCAGGGCACCCCCAGGGACACCGAGAGGACAGGCAGGGCACCACCAGGGACACCTAGGGAACAGCCAGGGCCCCCCCAGGGACACCCAGGGCACCCCCAGGGACACCGAGGGGAAGGCAGGACACTCCCAGGGACACCTAGGGGACAGCGAGGGCACCCCCAGGGACATTTAGGGGACAGCCAGGGCACTCCAGGGACACCTAGGGGACAGCCAGGGCACCCCCAGGGACACCGAAAGCACCCCCAGGGACACCAAGGGCACAGACAGGGCACCCTAGGGACACCAAGGGGACAGCCAGGGCACCCCCAGGGACACCAAGGGGACATCCAGAGCACCCCAGGGACAGCCAGGGCACCCCCAGGCACAGCTGGGGGACCGCAAGGGCACCCCCAGGGACACCTAAGGGACACCCTGGGCACCGCCAGGGTCACCAAGGGGACCCCCAGGGACACCTAGGGGACAGCCAGGGAACCCCCAGAGACACGTACGGGACAGCCAGGGTACCCCAGGGACACCCAGGGCACCCCCAGGGACACCTCGGGGACTGCCAGGGCCACCCCAGGGACACCGAGAGGACAGGCAGGGCACCCCCAGGGCCACCTTGGGGACAGCCAGGGCACCCCCAGGGACATTTAGGGGACAGCCAGGGCAATCCAGGGACACCCAGGGAACTCCCAGGGACACCTAGGGGACAGCCAGGGCACCCCCAGGGACACCCAGGGCACCCCCAGGGACACCTAGGGGACAGCCAGGGCACCCCTGGGACAGCCAGGGCCCCCCCAGGGACACCTAGGGGACAGCCAGGGCACCCCGAGGGACACCAGGGCACCCCCAGGGACACCTAGGGGACAGCCAGGGAACACCAGGGACACCCTGTGCACCCCCAGGGACACCCAGGGCACTCCCATGGACACCTAGGGGACAGGCAGGGCACCCCCAGGGACACCTAGAGGACAGCCAGGGAACACCCAGGGACACCTAGGGGACAGGCAGGGCACCCCCAGGGACACCAGGGCACCCCCAGGGACACCTAGGGGACAGCCAGGGCACCCTAGGGACAGCCAGGGCACCCCCAGGGACACCAAGGGCACAGACAGGGCACCCTAGGGACACCAAGGGGACAGCCAGGGCACCCCCAGGGACACCAAGTGCACATCCAGAGCAACCCAGGGACAGCCAGGGCACCACCAGGGACAGCTGGGGGACAGCAAGGGCACCCCCAGGGACACCTAAGGGACACCCTGGGCACCCCCAGGGACACAAAGGGGACTCCCAGGGACACCTAGGGGACAGCCAGGGCACCCCAGGGATAGCGAGGGCACCTCCAGGGACACCTAGGGGACCTCCAGGGCACCCCCAGGGACACGTACGGGACAGTCAGGGAACCCCAGGGACACCCTGGGCACCCCCATGGACACCTAGGGCACTCCAGGGACAGTGAGGGAACAGCCAGGGCCCCCCCAGGGACACCTAGGGGACAGCCAGGGCACTCCAGGGACAGCCTTGGCACCCCCAGGGACACCTAGGGGACAGCCAGGGCACCCACAGGGACACCAGGGCACCCCCAGGGACACCGAGGGCACAGCCAGGGCAGCCTGGGGACAGATAGGGCACCCCCAAGGACACCTAGGGGACACGCAGGGCACCCCCAGGGACACCTAGGGGACAGCCAGGGCACCCTAGGGACAGCCAGGGCACCCCCAGAGACACCGAGGGCACAGCCAGGGCACCCTGGGGACAGCCAGGGCACCCCCAGGGACACCTAGCGGACAGGCAGGTCACCCCCAGGGACACCTAGGGGACAGCCAGGGCACCCCCAGGGCACCCCAGCGACAGCAAGGGCACCCCCAGGGACAGCTAGGGGACATCCAGGGCACCCCCAGGGACACCAAGGGGACAGCCAGAGCACCCCAAGGACAGCCTGGGCACCCCCGGGGACACCTAGGGGACAGCCAGGGCACCCCAGGGACACCAAGGGGACAGCGAGGGCACCCCCATGGACACCTAGGGGACAGCCAGGGCACCCCCAGGGACACCATGGGCACCCCCAGGGACACGTAGGGGACAGCCAGGGCACCCCGGGGAAAGCCAGGGCACCCCCAGGGATACTGACGAGACAGCCAGGGCACCCCAGGGACACCTAGGGGACAGGCAGGGCACCCCCAGAGAACCCTAGGGGACAACCAGGGCCCCCCCAGAGACACCCAGGGGACAGCCAGGGCACTTCAGGGACAGCCAGGGCACCCCCAGGGACACCTAGGGGACAGCCAGGGCACCCCCAGGGACACCAGGGCACCCCCAGGGCACCCCAGGGACACCAAGGGGAGAGCCAGGGCACCCCAGGGACACCCAGGGCACCCCCAGGGACACCTAGGGGACAGGCAGGGCACCCCCAGGGACACCCAGGGCACACCCAGGGACACCTAGAGGACAGGCAGGGCACCCCCAGGGACACTCTGGGCACCCCCAGGGACACCTAGGGGACAGCCAGGGAACCCCAGGGACAGCCAGGGCACCCCCAGGGACACCTAGGGGACAGCCAGGGCCCCCCCAGGGACATTTAGGGGACAGCCAGGGCACTCCAGGGACACCCAGGGCACCCCCAGGGACACCTACGGGAAAGCCAGGGAACCCCAGGGACACCCTGTGCACCCCCAGGGACACCCAGGGCACCCCCAGGGACGCCTACGGTACAGCTAGGGCACCCCCAGGGACAGCCAGGGCCGCCCCAGGGACACCAAGGGGACAGCCAGGGCCCCCCCAGGGACACCTAGGGGACAGCCGGGGAACCCCCAGGGACACATAGCGGACAGGCAGGGCACCCCCAGGCACACCCAGGGCACCCCCAACGACACCTAGAGGTCAGGCAGGGCACCCCCAGGGACACTCTGGGCACCCACAGGGACACCGAGGGGACAGCCAGGGCACCCACAGGGACACCTAGGGGACAGCCGGGGAACCCCCAGGGACACCGAGGGCACAGCAAGGGCACCCTAGGGACCGCCAGGGCACCCCCGGGGACACCCAGGGGACACCCAGGGCACCCCCAGGGACACCTAGGGGACAGGCAGGGCACCCCAGGGACACCTAGGGGACAGCCAGGGCCCCCCCAGGAACACCTAGGGGACAGGCAGGGCACCCCCAGGGACACCTAGAGGACAGGAAGGGCACCCCAAGGGACACCTAGGGGACAGCCAGGGCACCCCCAGGGACACCTAGGGGACAGCCAGAGCATCCCCAGGGACACCTGGGGGACAGCCAGGGCACCCCCAGGGCACCCCAGGGACACCCAGGGCACCCACAGGGACACCAAGGGGACAGAGAGCACCCCAAGGACAGCCAGGGCACCCCCAGGGACACCTAGGGACAGCCAGGGCACCCCAGGGACACCAAGGGGACAGCCAGGGCACCCCCAGGGACACCTAGGGGACAGCCAGGGCACCCCAGGGACACCCAGGGCACCCCCAGGGACACCTACGGGACAGCAAGGGCACCCCCAGGGACGCCCTGGGCACCCCCAAGGACACGTAGGGGACAGCCAGGGCACCCCAGGGACACCCTGGGCACCCCCAGGGACACCTAGGGGACAGCCAGGGCACCCCCAGGGACACCCAGGACAACCCCAGGGACACCTAGGGGACAGGCAGGGCACCCCCAGAGACCCCTAGGGGACAGCCAGGGCACCCCGAGGGACACCAGGGCACCCCCAGGGACACCTAGGGGACAGCCAGGGCACCCTAGGGACAGCCAGGGCACCCCCAGGGAGACCGAGGGGACAGGCAGGGCACCCCCAGAGACACTGAGGGCACAGCCAGGGCACCCTAGGGACAGCCAGGTTACCCCCAAGGACACCTAGGGGACACGCAGAGCACCCCCAGGGACACCTAGGGCACAGCCAGGGCACCCTATGGACAGCCAAGGCACCCCCAAGGAAACCTAGGGGACAGGCAGGTCACCCCCAGGGACACCTAGGGGACAGGCATGGCACCCCCAGGGACACGTAGAGGACAGCCATGGCACCCCAGGGACAGCCAGGGCACCCCCAGGGACAGCTAGGGGACAGCCAGGGCACCCCCAGGGACACCTAGGGGACAGCCAGGGCCCCCCCAGGGACACCTAGGGGATAGCCAGGGAACCCCAGGGACAGCCAGGGCACTTCCAGGGACACCTAGGGGACAGCCAGGGAACCCCAGGGACAGCCAGGGCACCCCCAGGGACACCTAGGGGACAGCCAGGGCACCCCAGGGACACGCAGGGCACCCACAGGGACACCTAGGGGACAGCCAGGGCCCCCCCCAGGGACACAAAGGGGACAGCCAGGGCAACCCAGGGACACCCAGGGTACCCCCAGGGACACCTAGGGGACAGGCAGGGCACCCCCAGGGACACCTAGGGGACAGCCAGGGCACTCCAGGGACAGCCAGGGCACCCCCAGGGACACCCAAGGCACCCTCAGGGACACCTACGGGACAGCAAGGGCACCCCCAGCGACACCCTGGGCACCCCCAGGGACACCCTGGGCACCCCAAGGGACACCTAGGGGACAGCCAGGGCACCCTAGGGACAGCCAGGGTACCCCCAGGGACACCTAGGGCACAGCCAGGGCACCCTAGGGACAGCCAGGGCACCCTCCGGGACACCGAGGGCACAGCCAGGGCACCCCCAGGGACACCTAGGGGACAGGCAGGGCACCCCCAGGGACACCTAGGGGACAGCCAGGGCACTCCAGGGACAGCCAGGGCACCCCCAGGGACACCCAAGGCACCCTCAGGGACACCTACGGGACAGCAAGGGCACCCCCAGGGACACCCTGGGCACCCCCAGGGACACCCTGGGCACCCCCAGGGACACCTAGGGGAGAGCCAGGGCACCCTAGGGACAGCCAGGGCACCCCCAGGGACACCTAGGGCACAGCCAGGGCACCCTAGGGACAGCCAGGGCACCCCAGGGACAGCGAGGGCACAGCCAGGGCCCCCCCAGGGACACCTAGGGGACAGCCTGGGCACCCCCAGGGACACCCAGGGCCCCCCCAGGGACACCTAGGGGACAGCCAGGGAACCCCAGGGACAGCCAGGGCACCCCCAGGGACACCTAGGGGACAGCCAGGGAACCCGAGGGACAGCCAGGGCACCCCCAGGGACACCTATGGGACAGTCAGGGCACCCCAGGGACACGCAGGGCACCCACAGGGACACCTAGGGGACAGCCAGGGCCCCCCCCAGGGACACAAAGGGGACAGACAGGGCAACCCAGGGACACCCAGGGCACCCCCAGGGACACCTAGGGGACAGGCAGGGCACCCCCAGGGACACCTAGGGGAAGGCAGGACACCCCAGGGACAGCCAGGGCACCCCCAGGGACACCTAGGGGACCTCCAGGGCACCCCCAGGGACACCCAGGGCACCCCCAGGGCCACCAAGGGGACAGCCAGGGCACCCCAGGGACAGCGAGGGGAAAGCCAGGGCACCCCCAGGGACACCTAGGGGAAGGCAGGACACCCCCAGGGACACCTAGGGGACAGCCAGGGCACCCCCAGGGACATTTAGGGGTCAGCCAGGGCACTCCAGGGACACCCAGGACACCCCCAGGGACACCAAGGGGACAGGCAGGGCAACCCCAGGGACACTGACGGGACAGCCAGGGCACCCCCAGAGACCCCTAGGGGACAGCAAGGGCACTCCCAGGGACACTCTGGGCACCCACAGGGACACCTTGGGGACAGCCAGGGCACCCCAGGGACACCCAGGGCACCCCCAGGGACACCGAGGGGACAGCCAGGGCACCCTAGGGACAGCCAGGGCACCCCCAGGGACACCTAGGGGACAGCCAGGGCCCCCCCAATGACAGGCAGGGCACCCCCAGGGACACCTAGGGGACAACCTGGACACCCCCAGGGACACCTAGGGGACAGCCTGGGCACCCCCAGGGACATTTAGAGGACAGCCAGGGCACTCCAGGGACACCCAGGGCACCCCCAGGAACACCCAGGGGAACCCAGGGACACCAAGGAGACAGGCAGGGCACCCCCAGGGACACTGACGGGACAGCCAGGGCACCCCCAGGGACCCCTAGGATACAGTCAGAGCACTCCCAGGAACACTCTGGGTACCCACAGGGACAACAAGGGGACAGCCAGGGCACCCTTGGGACAGCCAGGGCACCCCCAGGGACAGCCAGGGCACCCCCAGGGACACCAAGGGCACAGCCAGGGCACCCTCAGGGACACTCAGGGCACCCCCAGAGACACCTAGGGGACCTCCAGGGAATCCCAGGGACACGTACGGGACAGCCAGGGAACCCCAGTGACACCCTTTGCACCCCCAGGGACACCCAGGGCCCCCCCAGGGACACCTAGGGGACAGACAGGGCACTCGCAGGGACACTCTGGGCACCCACAGGGACACCTTGGGGACAGCCAGGCCACCCCAGGGACACCCAGGGCACCCACAGGGACACCTAGGGCACCCCCAGGGACGCCTAGGGGAAGGCAGGACACCCCCAGGGACACCTAGGGGACAGCCAGGGCACCCCCAGGGACATTTAGGGGACAGCCAGGGCACTCCAGGGACACCCAGGGCACCCCCAGGGACAACCAGGGGACCCCCAGGGACACCTAGGAGACAGGCAGGGCACCCCCAGGGACACCTAGGAGACAGGCAGGACACCCCCAGGGACACCTAGGGGACAGCCAGGGCTCCCCAGGGACAACCAGGGCACCCCCAGGGACACCAAGGGGACAGCCAGGGCAACCTAAAGACAGCCAGGGCACCCCCAGGGACACCGAGGGGAAGGCAGGACACCCCCAGGGACACCTAGGGGACAGCCACGGCACCCCCAGGGACATTTAGGGGACAGCCAGGGCACTCCAGGGACACTCATGGCACCCCCATGGACACCTAGGGGACAGGCAGGGCATGCCCTGGGACACCTAGGGCACCCCCAGGGACACCTAGGGGAAGGCAGGACACTTCCTGGGACACCTAGGGGACAGCCAGGGCACCCCCAGGGACATCTAGGAGACAGGCAGGACACCCCCAGGGACACCTAGGGGACAGCCAGGGCACCCCAGGGACAGCCAGGGCTCCCCCAGGGACACCTAGGGGACAGCCAGGGAACCCCAGGGACACCCTGGGCACCCCCAGGGACACCTAGGGGACAGCCAGGGCACCCCGAGGGACACCAGGGCACCCCCAGGGACACCTAGGGGACAGCCAGGACACCCTAGGGACAGCCAGGGCACCCCCAGGGACACCAAGGGCACAGCCAGGGCACCCACAGGGACACCCAGGGCACCCCCAGGGACACCAAGGGCACAGCCAGGGCACCCACAGGGACACCCAGGGTACCCCCAGGGACACCGAGGGGAAGGCAGGACACCCCCAGGGACACCTAGGGGACACCCACGGCACCCCCAGGGACATTTAGGGGACAGCCAGGGCACTCCAGGGATACTCATGGCACCCCCATGGACACCTAGGCACAGGCAGGGCACCCCCTGGGACACCTAGGGGACAGGCAGGGCACCCCCAGGGACACCTAGGGGACATGTAGGGCACCCTAAGGACTGCCTGGGCACCCCCAGGGACACCTAGGGGACAGCCAGGGCACCCCAGGGACACCCAGGGCACCCCCAGGGCCGCCTAGGGGACAGCCAGGGCACCCCAGGGACAGCCAGGGCTCCCCCAGGGACACCTAGGGGACAGCCAGGGAACCCCAGGGACACCCTGGGCACCCCCAGGGACACCCAGGGCACCCCAAGGGACACCTAGGGGACAGCCAGGGAACCCCAGGGACACCCAGGGGACAGGCAGAGCACCCCAAGGACAGCCAGGGCACCCCCAGGGACACCTAGGGGACAGCCAGGGCACCCCAGGGACACCAAGGGGACAGCCAGGGCACCCCCAGGGACACCTAGGGGACAGCAAGGGCAACCCCCGGGACACCCTGGGCACCCCCAGGGACACCTAGGGGACAGCCAGGGCACCCTAGGGACACCTAGGGGACAGCCATGGCACCCCAGGGACAGCCAGGGCACCCCCAGGGACAGCTAGGGGACAGGCAAGGCACCCCCAGGGACACCAAGGGGACAGCCAGAGCACCCCAAGGACAGCCAGGGCACCCCCAGGGATACCTAGGAGACAGCCAGGGCACCCCAGGGACACCAAGGGGACAGCCAGGGAACCCCCAGGGACACCGAGGGGACAGCTAGGGCACTCCGAGGGACACCTACGGGACAGAAAGGGCAACCCCAGGGACACCCTGGGCACCCCCAGGGACACCTAGGGGACAGCCAGGGCACCCCGAGGGACACCAGGGCACCCCCAGGGACACCTAGGGGACAGCCAGGACACCCTAGGGACAGCCAGGGCACCCCCAGGGACACCAAGGGCACAGCCAGGGCACCCACAGGGACACCCAGGGTACCCCCAGGAACACCGAGGGCACAGCCAGGGCACCCTGGGGAAAGCCAGGGCACCCCCAAGGACACCTAGGGGACAGCCAGGGCACCCCCGGGGACACCTAGGGGACAGCCAGGGCACCCTAGGGACAGCCAGGGCACCCCAGGGACACCAAGGGGACAGCCAGGGCACCCCCATGGACACCTAGGGGACAGCCAGGGCACCCCAGGGACACCCTGGGCACCCCCAGGGACACGTAGGGGACAGCCAGGGCACTCCAGGGACACCCTGGGCCCCCAGGGACACCTAGGGGACAGCCAGGGCACCCTAGGGACAGCCAGGGCACCCCCAGGGACACTGACGGGACAGCCAGGGCACCCCAGGGACACCTAGGGCACAGCCAGGGCACCCCCAGAGACCCCTAGGGGACAGGCATGGCCCCCCCAGGGACACCCAGGGGACAGCCAGGGCACTCCAGGAACAGCCAGGGCACCCCCAGGGACACCTAGGGGACAGCCAGGGCACCCCCAGGGACACCAGGGCACCCCGAAGGCACCCCAGGGACCCACAGGGCACCCCCAGGGACACCAAGGGGACAGCCAGGGCACCCATATAGACACCTAGGGGACAGCCAGGGCACCCCAGGGACACCCAGGGCACCCCCAGAGACACCTACGGGACAGCAAGGGCACCCCCAGGGACACCCTGGGCACCCCCAGGGACACGTAGGGGACAGCCAGAGCACCCCAGGGACACCCTGGGCCCCCAGGGACACCTAGGGGACAGCCAGGGCACCCTAGGGACAGCCAGGGCACCCCCAGGGACACCAAGAGCACAGCCAGGGCACCCTAGGGACAGCCAGGGCACCCCCAGGGACACCTAGGGGACATGTAGGGCACCCTAAGGACTGCCTGGGCACCACCAGGGACACCTAGGGGACAGGCAGGGCACCCCCAGGGACACCAGGGCACCCCCATGGACACCTAGGAGACAGCCAGGGCACCCTAGGGACAGCCAGGGCACCCCCAGGGACACCAAGGGCACAGACAGGGCACCCTAGGGACACCAAGGGGACAGCCAAGGCACCCCCAGGGACACCAAGGGGACATCCAGATCACCCCAGGGACAGCCAGGGCACCCCCAGGAACAGCTGGGGGACAGCAAGGGCACCCCCCGGGACACCTAAGGGACACCCTGGGCACCCCCAGGGACACCAAGGGGACCCCCAGGGACACCTAGGGGACAGCCAGGGCACCCGTATGGACACCTAGGGGACAGCCAGGGCACCCCAGGGACACCCAGGGCACCCCCAGGGACACCTACGGGACAGCAAGGGCACCCCCAGGGACACCCTGGGCACCCCCAGGGACACGTAGGGGACAGCCAGAGCACCCCAGGGACACCCTGGGCCCCCAGGGACACCTAGGGGACAGCCAGGGCACCCTAGGGACAGCCAGGGCACCCCCAGGGACACCAAGAGCACAGCCAGGGCACCCTAGGGACAGCCAGGGCACCCCCAGGGACACCTAGGGGACATGTAGGGCACCCTAAGGACTGCCTGGGCACCACCAGGGACACCTAGGGGACAGGCAGGGCACCCCCAGGGACACCAGGGCACCCCCATGGACACCTAGGAGACAGCCAGGGCACCCTAGGGACAGCCAGGGCACCCCCAGGGACACCAAGGGCACAGACAGGGCACCCTAGGGACACCAAGGGGACAGCCAGGGCACCCCCAGGGACACCAAGGGGACATCCAGATCACCCCAGGGACAGCCAGGGCACCCCCAGGGACAGCTGGGGGACAGCAAGGGCACCCCCCGGGACACCTAAGGCACACCCTGGGCACCCTCAGGGACACCAAGGGGACCCCCAGGGACACCTAGGGGACAGCCAGGGCACCCGTATGGACACCTAGGGGACAGCCAGGGCACCCCAGGGACACCCAGGGCACCCCCAGAGACACCTACGGGACAGCAAGGGCACCCCCAGGGACACCCTGGGCACCCCCAGGGACACGTAGGGGACAGCCAGAGCACCCCAGGGACACCCTGGGCCCCCAGGGACACCTAGGGGACAGCCAGGGCACCCTAGGGACAGCCAGGGCACCCCCAGGGACACCAAGAGCACAGCCAGGGCACCCTAGGGACAGCCAGGGCACCCCCAGGGACACCTAGGGGACATGTAGGGCACCCTAAGGACCGCCTGGGCACCACCAGGGACACCTAGGGGACAGGCAGGGCACCCCCAGGGACACCAGGGCACCCCCATGGACACCTAGGAGACAGCCAGGGCACCCTAGGGACAGCCAGGGCACCCCCAGGGACACCAAGGGCACAGACAGGGCACCCTAGGGACACCAAGGGGACAGCCAGGGCACCCCCAGGGACACCAAGGGGACAGCCAGGGCACCCCAGGGACACCTAGGGCACAGCCAGGGCACCACCACGGACACCTAGGGGACAGGCAGGGCACCCCCAGAGACCCCTAGGGGACAGCCAGGGCCCCCCCAGGGACACCCAGGGGACAGCCAGGGCACTCCAGGGACAGCCAGTGCAACCCCAGGGACACCTAGGGGACAGCCAGGGCACCCCCAGGGACACCAGGGCACCCCGAGGGCACCCCAGGGACCCACAGGGCACCCCCAGGGACACCAAGGGGACAGCCAGGGCACCCCAGGGACACCCAGGGCACCCCCAGGGACTACTAGGGGACAGGCAGGGCATGCCCAGGGACACCCAGGGCACCCCCAACGACACCTAAAGGACAGGCAGGGCACCCCCAGGGACACCCTGGACACCCACAGGGACACCGAGGGGGCAGCCAGGGCACCCACAGGGACACCTAGGGGACAGCCGGGGAACCCCCAGGGACACCGAGGGCACAGCAAGGGCACCCTAGGGACAGCCAGGGCACCCCCAGGGACACGTGTGGGTCAGGAAGGGAACCGCAGGGACACCCTGGGCACCCGCAGGGACACCTAGGGGACAGCCAGGGAACCCCAGGGACACCCTGGGCACCCCCAGGGACACCTAGGGGACAGCCAGGGAACCCCAGGGACAGCCAGGGCATCATAAGGGACACCTAGGAGACAGCCAGGGCCCCCCCAGGGACACCTAGGAGACAGCCAGGGCCCCCCCAGGGACACCTAGGGGACAGCCAGGGCATCATAATGGACACCTAGGAGACAGCCAGGGCCCCCCTAGGGACACCTAGGAGACAGCCAGGGCCCCCCCAGGGACACCTAGGGGACAGCCAGGGCACGCCAGAGGCAGCCAGGGCACCCCCAGGGACACCAAGGGCACAGCCAGGGCACCCTAGGGACAGCCAGGGCACCCCCAGGGACACCTAGGGAACAGCCAGGGAGACCCCAGGGACACCCAGGGCACCCCAAGGGACACCTAGGGGACAGCCAGGGCCCCCCCAGGGACACCTAGGGGACAGCCAGGGCACCCACAGGGACACCAGGGCACCCCCAGGAACACCGAGGGCAGAGCCAGGGCACCCTGGGGACAGCCAGGGCACCCCCAAGGACACCTAGGGGACACGCAGGGCAACCCCAGGGACACCTAGGGGACAGCCAGGGCACCCTAGGGACAGCCAGGGCACCCCAGGGACACCAAGGGGAGAGCCAGGGCACCCCCATGGACACCTAGGGGACAGCCAGGGCACCCCAGGGACACCCAGGGCACCCCCAGAGACACCTACAGGACAGCAAGGGAACCCCCAGGGACACCCTGGACACCCCCAGGGACACGTAAGGGACAGCCAGGGCACCCCAGGGACACCGTGGGCCACCAGGGACACCTAGGGGACAGCCAGGGCACCCTAGGGACAGCCAGGGCACCCCCAGGGACACCTAGGGGACAGCCAGGGCACCCCAGGGACACCTAGGGCACAGCCAGGGCACCCTGGGGACAGCCAGGGCCCCCCAAGGACACCTAGGGGACACGCAGGGCAGCCCCAGGGAAACCTAGGGGACAGCCAGGGCACCCTAGGGACAGCTAGGGCACCCCAGGGACACCATGGGGACAGCCAGGGCACCCCAGGGACACCCAGGGCACCCCCAGAGACACCTACGAGACAGCAAGGGTACCCCCAGGGACACCCTGGGCAGCCCCAGGGACACGTAGGGGACAGCCTGGGCACCCCAGGGACACCGTGGGCCACCAGGGACACCTAGGGGACAGCCAGGGCACCCTAGGGACAGCCAGGGCACCCCCAGGGACACCCTGGGCACCCCCAGGGACACGTAGGGGACAGCCAGGGCACCCCCAGGGACACCTACGAGACAGCAAGGGTACCCCCAGGGACACCCTGGGCACCCCAATGGACACGTAGGGGACAGCCAGGGCACCCCCAGGGACACCAGGGCACCCCGAGGGCACCCCAGGGACCCACAGGGCACCCCCAGGGACACCAAGGGGACAGCCAGGGCACCCCAGGGACACCCAGGGCACCCCCAGGGACACCTAGGGGACAGGCAGGGCATGCCCAGGGACACCCAGGGCACCCCCAACGACACCTAAAGGACAGGCAGGGCACGCCCAGGGACACCCTGGACACCCACAGGGACACCGAGGGGGCAGCCAGGGCACCCACAGGGACACCTAGGGGACAGCCAGGGCACCCCCAGGGACAGCTGGGGGACAGCAAGGGCACCCCCCGGGACACCTAAGGGACACCCTGGGCACCCCCAAGGACACCAAGGGGACCCCCAGGGACACCTAGGGGACAGCCAGGGCACCCGTATGGACACCTAGGGGACAGCCAGGGCACCCCAGGGACACCCAGGGCACCCCCAGAGACACCTACGGGACAGCAAGGGCACCCCCAGGGACACCCTGGGCACCCCCAGGGACACGTAGGGGACAGCCAGAGCACCCCAGGGACACCCTGGGCCCCCAGGGACACCTAGGGGACAGCCAGGGCACCCGAGGGACAGCCAGGGCACCCCCAGGGACACCAAGAGCACAGCCAGGGCACCCTAGGGACAGCCAGGGCACCCCCAGGGACACCTAGGGGACATGTAGGGCACCCTAAGGACTGCCTGGGCACCACCAGGGACACCTAGGGGACAGGCAGGGCACCCCCAGGGACACCAGGGCACCCCCATGGACACCTAGGAGACAGCCAGGGCACCCTAGGGACAGCCAGGGCACCCCCAGGGACACCAAGGGCACAGACAGGGCACCCTAGGGACACCAAGGGGACAGCCAGGGCACCCCCAGGGACACCAAGGGGACAGCCAGGGCACCCCAGGGACACCTAGGGCACAGCCAGGGCACCACCACGGACACCTAGGGGACAGGCAGGGCACCCCCAGAGACCCCTAGGGGACAGCCAGGGCCCCCCCAGGGACACCCAGGGGACAGCCAGGGCACTCCAGGGACAGCCAGTGCAACCCCAGGGACACCTAGGGGACAGCCAGGGCACCCCCAGGGACACCAGGGCACCCCGAGGGCACCCCAGGGACCCACAGGGCACCCCCAGGGACACCAAGGGGACAGCCAGGGCACCCCAGGGACACCCAGGGCACCCCCAGGGACACCTAGGGGACAGGCAGGGCATGCCCAGGGACACCCAGGGCACCCCCAACGACACCTAAAGGACAGGCAGGGCACCCCCAGGGACACCCTGGACACCCACAGGGACACCGAGGGGGCAGCCAGGGCACCCACAGGGACACCTAGGGGACAGCCGGGGAACCCCCAGGGACACCGAGGGCACAGGAAGGGCACCACCAGGGACACCTAGGGGACAGGCAGGGCACCCTAGGGACAGCCAGGGCACCCCCAGGGACACCAAGAGCACAGCCAGGGCACCCTAGGGACAGCCAGGGCACCCCCAGGGACACCTAGGGGACAGCCAGGGCACCCCAGGGACACCTAGGGCACAGCCAGGGCACCACCAGGGACACCTAGGGGACAGGCAGGGCGCCCCCAGAGACCCCTAAAGGACAGCCAGGGCCCCCCCAGGGACACCCAGGGGACAGCCAGGGCACTCCAGGGACAGCCAGTGCAACCCCAGGGACACCTAGGCGACAGCCAGTGCACCCCCAGGGACACCAGGGCACCCCGAGGGCACCCCAGGGACCCACAGGGCACCCCCAGGGACACCGAGAGGACAGCCAGGGCACCCCCAGGGACATGTAGGGGACAGGAAGGGAACCGCAGGGACACCCTGGGCACCCCCAGGGACACCTGGGGGACAGCCAGGGAACCCCAGGGACACCCTGGGCACCCCCAGGGACACCTAGGGGACAGCCAGGGAACCCCAGGGACAGCCAGGGCATCATAATGGACACCTAGGAGACAGCCAGGGCCCCCCCAGGGACACCTAGGGGACAGCCAGGGCACTCCAGAGACAGCCAGGGCACCCCCAGGGACACCAAGGGCACAGCCAGGGCACCCTAGGGACAGCCAGGGCACCCCAAGGGACACCTAGGGAACAGCCAGGGAGTCCCCAGGGACACCCAGGGCACCCCCAGGGACACCTAGAGGACAGCCAGGGCATCCCCAGGGACACCTCGGGGACAGCTAGGGCACCCCCAGGGACACCTAGGGGACAGCCAGGGCCCCCCCAGGGACACCTAGGGGACAGCCAGGGCACTCAAGGGACAGCCAGGGCACCCCCAGGGACACCTAGGGCACCCCCAGGGACACCTAGGGGAAGGCAGGACACCCCCAGGGACACCTAGGGGACAGCCAGGGCACCCCCAGGGACATTTAGGGGTCAGCCAGGGCACTCCAGGGACACCCAGGACACCCCCAGGGACACCAAGGGGACAGGCAGGGCACCCCCAGGGACACCTAATGCACCCCCAGGAACACCTAGGGGACAGCCAGGGCACTCGCAGGGACACTCTGGGCACCCTCAGGGACACCTTTGGGACAGCCAGGGCACCCCAGGGACACCCAGGGCACCCCCAGGGACACCTAGGGGACAGGCAGATCACCCCCAGGGACACCTAGGGGACAGCCAGGGCACCCACAGGGACACCTAGGGGACAGCCGGGGAACCCACAGGGACACCTAGGGGACAGCCAGGGAACCCCCAGGGACACTGAGGGCACAGCAAGGGCACCCTAGGGACAGCCAGGGCACCCCCGGGGAAACCTAGGGGACACCCAGGGCACCCCCAGGGACACGTAGGGGACAGGCAGGGAACCGCAGGGACACCCTGAGCACCCCCAGGGACACCTAGGGGAGAACCAGGGCACCCCAGGGACACCCAGGGCACCCCGAGGGACACCTAGGGGACAGCCAGGGCCCCCCCACGGACACCTAGGGGACAGCCAGGGCACCCCCAGGGACACCCAGGGCACCCCCAGCGACACCCAGGAGACATCCAGGGCCCCCCCAGGGACACCTAGGGGACAGCCAGGGCACCCCAGGGACACCCAGGGCACCCCCAGGGACACCCAGGAGACAGCCAGGGCCCCCCCAGGGACACCTAGAGGACAGCCAGGGCACCCCCAGGGACACCTAGGGGACAGCCAGGGCACCCCCAGGGACACCTAGGGGACAGCCAGGGTACCCCGAGGGACAGGGAGGGCACCCCCAGGGACACCTAGAGGACACCAAGGGGACCCCCAGGGACACCTACGGGACAGCCAGGGCACCCCCAGGGACACCTACGGGACAGCCAGGGAACCCCCAGGGACACCTAGGGGACACCCAGGGCACCCCCAGGGACACCGAGGGGAAGGCAGGACACCCCCAGGAACACCTAGGGGACAGCCAGGGCACCCCCAGGGACATTTAGGGGACAGCCAGGGCACTCCAGGGACACCCAGGGCACCCCCAGGGACACCTAGGGGACAGCCAGGGCACCCCCAGGGACACCCTGTGCACCCCCGGGGACACCCAGGGCACCCCCAGGGACACCTAGGGAACAGCCACGGCACTCCCAGGGACACCCAGGGCACCCCCAGGGACACCTACGGGACAGCCAGGGCCCCCCCAGGGACACCCCGGGCACACCCAGGGACACCTAGGGGACAGCCAGGGCACCCTAGGGACAGCCAGGGAACCCCCAGGGACACCTAGGGGATAGCCAGGGCACCCCCAGGGACAACGAGAGGACAGGCAGGGCACCCCCAGGGACACCTACGGGACAGCCAGGGCACCCCAGGGATAGCGAGGGCACCCCCAGGGACACCTAGGGAACAGCCAGGGCCCCCCCAGGGACACCCAGGGCACCCCCAGGGACACCGAGGGGAAGGCAGGAAACCCCTAGGGACACCTAGGGGACAGCCAGGGCACCCCCAGGGACGTTTAGGGGACAGCCAGGGCACTCCAGGGACACCCAGGGCACCCCCAGGGACACCTAGGGGACAGCCAGGGCACCCCCAGGGACACCCTGTGCACCCCCAGGGACACCCAGGGCACCCCCAGGGACACCCAGGGGACAGCCACGGCACTCCCAGGGACACCCTGGGCACCCCCAGGGACACCTACGGGACAGCCAGGGCACCCCAGGGATAGCGAGGGCACCCCCAGGGACACCTAGGGAACAGCCAGGGCCCCCCCAGGGACACCCAGGGCACCCCCAGGGACACCGAGGGGAAGGCAGGACACCCCTAGGGACACCTAGGGGACAGCCAGGGCACCCCCAGGGACGTTTAGGGGACAGCCAGGGCACTCCAGGGACACCCAGGGCACCCCCAGGGACACCTAGGGGACAGCCAGGGCACCCCCAGGGACACCCTGTGCACCCCCAGGGACACCCAGGGCACCCCCAGGGACACCCAGGGGACAGCCACGGCACTCCCAGGGACACCCTGGGCACCCCCAGGGACACCGAGGGGACAGCCAGGTCACCCCAGGAACACCTAGGGGACAGGGAAGGCAACCCCAGGGACACCTTGGGGACAGCCAGGGCACACCCTGGGCACCCCAAGGACAGTCAGGGCACCCCTAGGGACACCGAGGGGACAGCCAGGGCACTCCAGGGACAGCCAGGGCACCCCCAGGGACACGTAGGGGACAGGCAGGGAACCGCAGGGACACCCTGGGCACCCCCAGGGACACCTAGGGGACAGCCAGGGAACCCCAGGGACACCCTGGGCACCCCCAGGGACACCTAGGGGACAGCCAGGGCACCCCCAGGGACACCTAGGGGACAGCCAGAGCATCCCCAGGGACACCTAGGGGACAGCCAGGGCAACCCCAGGGACACGCAGAGGACAGCCATGGCACCCCAGGGACAGCCAGGGCACCCCCAGGGCACCCCAGGGACACCCAGGGCACCCACAGGGACACCAAGGTGACAGAGAGCACCCCAAGGACAGCCAGGGCACCCCCAGGGACACCTAGGGGACAGCAAGGGCACCCCAGGGACACCAAGGGGACAGACAGGGCACCCCCAGGGACACCTAGGGGACAGCCAGGGCACCCCAGGGACACCCAGGGCACCCCCAGGGACACCTACGGGACAGCAAGGGCACCCCCAGGGACGCCCTGGGCACCCCCAAGGACACGTAGGGGACAGCCAGGGCAGCCCAGGGACACCCTGTGCACCCCCAGGGACACCCAGGGCACCCCCAGGAACACCTAGGGCACTCCAGGAACAGTGAGGGCACAGCCAGGGCACCCCCAGGGACACCTAGGGGACAGGCAGGGCACCCCAGGGACAGCCAGGGCACCCCCAGGGACACCTAGGGGACCTCCAGAGCATCCCCAGGGACACCCAGGGCACCCCGAGGGACACCTAGGGGTCAGCCAGGGCACCCCCAGGGACACCGAGGGGAAGGCAGGAGACCCCTCAGGGACACCTAGGGGACAGGGAAGGCAACCCCAGGGACACCTTGGGGACAGCCAGGGCACCCCCTGGGACACCCTGTGCACCCCCAGGGACACCCAGGGCACCCCCAGGGACACCTAGGGGACAGCCACGGCACTCCCAGGGACACCCTGGGCACCCCCAGGGACACCGAGGGGACAGCCAGGTCACCCCAGGAACACCTAGGGGACAGGGAAGGCAACCCCAGGGACACCTTGGGGACAGCCAGGGCACCCCCTGGGCACCCCAAGGACAGTCAGGGCACCCCTAGGGACACCGAGGGGACAGCCAGGGCACTCCAGGGACAGCCAGGGCGCCCCCAGGGCACCCTAGGGACAGCCAGGGCTCCCCCAGGGACAGCCAGGGCTCCCCCAGGGACACCTAGGGGACAGCCTGGGCCCCCCCAGGGACACCTAGAGGACAGCCAGGGAAACCCAGGGACACCCTGTGCACCCCCAGGGACAGCCAGGGCCCCCCCAGGGACACCGAGAGGACAGGCAGGGCACCCACAGGGACACCTTGGGGACAGCCAGGGCACCCCAGGGACAGCCAGGGCACCCCCAGGGACACCTAGGGGACCTCCAGAGCATCCCCAGGGACACCCAGGGCACCCCGAGGGACACCTAGGGGTCAGCCAGGGCACCCCCAGGGACATTTAGGGGACAGACAGGGCACTCCAGGGACACCCAGGGCACCCCCAGAGACACCTAGGGGACAGCCAGGGCACCCCCAGGGACACCCTGGGCACCCCCAGGGACACCCAGGGCACCCCCAGGGACACCTAGGGGACAGCCACGGCACTCCCAGGGACACCCTGGGCACCCCCAGGGACACCTAGGGGACAGGGAAGGCAACCCCAGGGACACCTTGGGGACAGCCAGGGCACCACCTGGGCACACCAAGGACAGTCAGGGCACCCCTAGGGACACCGAGGGGACAGCCAGGGCACTGCAGGGACAGCCAGGGCTCCCCCAGGGACACCTAGGGGACAGCCAGGGCCCCCCCAGGGACACCTAGAGGACAGCCAGGGAAATCCAGGGACACCCTGCGCACCCCCAGGGACAGCCAGGGCACCACCAGGGACACCTAGGGGACCTCCAGGGCACCCCCAGGGACACCTAGGGGACAGCCAGGGCCCCCCCAGGGACACCTAGGGGACAGCCAAGGCACCCCCAGGGACACCTAGGGGATAGCCAGGGCACCCCCAGGGACATTTAGGGGACAGCCAGGGCACTACAGGGACACCCAGGGAACGCCCAGGGACACCTCGGGGACAGCCAGGGCACCCCCAGGGACACCCAGGGCACCCCCAGGGACACCAAGGGCACAGACAGGGCACCCTAGGGACACCAAGGGGAGAGCCAGGGCACCCCCAGGGACACCAAGGGGACATCCAGAGCACCCCTGGGACAGCCAGGGCACCCCCAGGGACAGCTAGGGGACAGCCAGGGCACCCCCAGGGACACCAAGGGGACAGCCAGAGCATCCCAAGGACAGCCAGGGCACCCCCAGGGACACCCAAGGCACCATCAGGGACACCAACGGGACAGAAAGGGCACCCCCAGGGACACCCTGGGCACCCCCAGGGACACCCTGGGCACCCCCAGGGACACCTAGGGGACAGCCAGGGCACCCTAGGGACAGCCAGGGCACCCCCAGGGACACCTAGGGCACAGCCAGGGCATCCCCAGGGACACCCAGGGCACCCCCAGGGACACCTAGAGGACAGCCAGGGCACCCCCAGGGACACCGAGGGGACAGCCAGGGCACCCCCAGGGACACCTATAGGACAGGAAGGGCACCCCCAGGGACACCTAGGGGACAGCCAGGGCACCCCAGAGACACCCAGGGCACCCCCAGGGACACCTAGGGGACAGCAAGGGCACCCCCAGGGACACCTAAGGGACAGGCAGGGCACCCCCAGGGACACCGAGGGGACAGCCAGGGCTCCCCCAGGGACACCTAGAGGACAGGAAGGGCACCCCCAGGGACACCTAGGGGACAGCCAGGGCACCACCAGGGACACCTAGGGGACAGCCAGAGCACCCCCAGGGACACCTAGGGGACAGCCAGGGCACCCCCAGGGCACCCCAGGGACACCCAGGGCACCCCCAGGGACACCAAGGGGACAGAGAGCACCCCAAGGACAGGAGGGCACCCCCAGGGACACCTAGGGGACAGCCAGGACACCCCAGGGACACCAAGGGGACAGCCAGGGCACCCCCAGGGACACGTAGGGGACAGCAGGGGCACCCCAGGGACACCCAGGGCACCCCCAGAGACACCTACGGGACAGCAAGGGCACCCCCAGGGACGCCCTGGGCACCCCCAAGGACACGTAGGGGACAGCCAGGGCACCCCAGAAACACCCTGGGCACCCCCAGGGACACCTAGGGAACAGCCAGGGCACCCCCAGGGACACCCAGGGCAACCCCAGGGACACCTAGGGGACAGGCAGGGAACCCCCAGAGACCCCTAGGGGACAGCCAGGGCACCCCGAGGGACACCAGGGCACCCCCAGGGACACCTAGGGGACAGCCAGGGCACCCTAGGGACAGCCAGGGCACCCCCAGGGACACCGAGGGGACAGGCAGGGCACCCCCAGAGACACTGAGGGCACAGCCAGGGCACCCTAGGGACAGCCAGGTTACCCCCAAGGACACCTAGGGGACACGCAGAGCACCCCCAGGGACACCTAGGGCACAGCCAGGGCACCCTAGGGACAGCCAGGGCACCCCCAGAGACACCGAGGGCACAGCCAGGGCACCCTGAGGACAGCCAGGGCACCCCCAGGGACACCTAGGGGACAGGCAGGTCACCCCCAGGGACACCTAGGGGACAGGCATGGCACCCCAGGGACACCTAGGGGACAGCCAGGGCCCCGGCAAGGACACCTAGGGGACAGGCAGGGCACCCCCAGGGACACCGAGGGGACAGCCAGGGCACCCCCAGGGACACGTAGAGGACAGCCATGGCACCCCAGGGACAGCCAGGGCACCCCCAGGGACAGCTAGGGGACAGCCAGGGCACCCCCAGGGACACCAAGGGGACAGCCAGAGCACCCCAAGGACAGCCAGGGCACCCCCAGGGACACCTAAGGCACTCTCAGGGACACCTACGGGACCGCAAGGGCACCCCCAGGGACACCCTGGGCACCCCGGGGGACACCCTGGGAACCCCCAGGGACACCGAGGGGACAGCCAGGGCACCCCAGGGACACCTAGGGGACCTCCAAGGCATCCCCAGGGACACCCTGGGCACCCCCAGGGACACCGAGGGGACAGCCAGGGCACCCTAGGGACAGCCAGGGCACCCCCAGGGACACCTAGGGCACAGCCAGGGCACCCTAGGGACAGCCAGGGCACCCTCCGGGACACCGAGGGCACAGCCAGGGCACCCCCAGGGACACCTAGGGGACAGGCAGGGCACCCCCAGAGACCCCTAGGGGACAGCCAGGGCCCCCCCAGGGACACCCAGGGCACCCACAGGGACACCTAGGGGACAGCCAGGGCATCCCAGGGACACCCAGGGCACCCCCAGGGACACCTAGCGGACAGCCAGGGCATCCCCAGGGACACACAGGGCACCCCCAGGGCCACCTAGGGGACCTCCAGGGAACCCCAGGGACACGTACGGGACAGCCAGGGAACCCCAGTGACACCCTGTGCACCCCCAGGGACACCCAGGGAACTTCCAGGGACACCTAGGGCACTCCAGGAACAGTGAGGGCACAGCCAGGGCACCCCCAGGGACACCTAGGGGACAGGCAGGGCACCCCCAGGGACACCTAGGGGACAGCCAGGGCACCCCCAGGGAAACCGAGGGGATAGCCAGGGCACCCCCAGGGACACCTAGGAGACAGGCAGGGCACGCCCAGGGCCAGGTAGGGCATAGCTAGGGCACCCCAGGAACAACCAGGGCACCCCCAGGGACACCAAGGGGAAAGCCAGGGCACCCTAGGGACAGCCAGGGTACCCCCAGGGCCACCTAGGGCATAGCCAGGGCACCCCAGGGACACCCAGGTCACCCCCAGGGACACCAAGGGGACAGCCAGGGCACCCTAGGGACAGCCAGGGCACCCCCAGGGACACCTAGGGAACAGGCAGGGCACCCCCAGGGACACCGAGGGGACAGCCAGGGCACCCCCAGGGACACTTAGGGGACACCCAGAGCACCCCCAGGGACACGTAGAGGACAGCCATGGCACCCCAGGGACAGCCAGGGCACCCCCAGGGACAGCTAGGGGACAGCCAGGGCACCCCCAGGGACACCAAGGGGACAGCCCGAGCACCCCAAGGACAGCCAGGGCACTCCCAGAGACACCTAGGGGACAGCCAGGGCACCCCAGGGACACCCAGGGGACAGCCAGGGCACCCCCAGGGACACCCAGGGCACCCCCAGGGACATGAAGGGGACAGCCAGGGCAGCCCAGGGACACTCATGGCACCCCCAGGGACACCTAGGGGACCTCCAGGGAACCCCAAGTACACGTACGGGACAGCCAGGGAACCCCATGGACACCCAGGGCGCCCCCATGGACACCTAGGGGACAGGCAGGGCACCCCCAGGGACACCTAGGGGACAGCCAGGGCCCCCCCAGGGACACCTAGGGGACAGGCAGGGCACCCCCAGGGACACCGAGGGGACAGCCAGAGCACCCCCAGGGACACCTAGAGGACAGGAAGGGCACCCCCAGGGACACTTAGGGGACAGCCAGGGCACCACCAGGGACACCTAGGGGACAGCCAGAGCACCCCCAGGGACACATAGGGGACAGCCAGGGCACCCCCAGGGAACCCCAGGGACAACCTTTGCACCCCCAGGGACAGCCAGGGCACACCCAGGGACACCGAGAGGACAGGCAGGGCACCCCCAGGGACACCTTGGGGACAGCCAGGGCACCCCAGGGACAGCCAGGGCACGCCCAGGGACACCGAGGGGACAGCCAGGTCACCCCAGGAACACCTAGGGGACAGGGAAGGCAACCCCAGGGACACCTTGGGGACAGCCAAGGCACTCCAGGGACAGCCAGGGCACCCCCAGGGCACCCTAGGGATAGCCAGGGCACCCCAGGGACACCTAGGGGACAGCCAGGGCCCCCCCCAGGGACACCTAGGGGACAGAAAGGGCAATCCAGGGTCAGCCAGGGCACCCCCAGGGCACCCCAGGGACACCACGGGCAGCTCCAGGGACACGTAGGGGACAGCCAGGGCACCCCCAGGGACAGCCAGGGCTCCCCCAGGGACACATTGGGGACAGCCAGGGCCCCCCCAGGGACACCTAGGGGACAGCCAGGGCACCCCAGGGACACCCAGGGCACCCCCAGGGACACCTAGGGGACAGCCAGGGCACCCCCAGGGACATTTCGGGGACAGCCAGGGCACTCCAGGGACACCCAGGGCACCCCCAGGGACACCTAGGGTACGGCCAGGGCACCCCCAGGGACACCCAGGGCACCCCCAGGGACACCTAGGGGACAGCCAGGGCACCCCTGGGACAGCCAGGGCCCCCCCAGGGACACCTAGGGGACAGCCAGGGCACCCGCAGGGACACCTAGGGGACAGCCAGGGCACCCCGAGGGACACCAGGGCACCCCCAGGGACACCTAGGGGACAGCCAGGGCACCCTAGAGACAGCCAGGGCACCCCCAGGGACACCAAGGGCACAGACAGTGCACCCTAGGGACAGCCAGGGCACCCCCAGGGACACCGAGGGCACAGCCAGAGCACCACCAGGGACACCAAGGGGACAGCAAGGGCACCCCCAGGGACACCTAAGGGACACCCTGGGCACCCCCAGGGACACCAAGGGGACCCCCAGGGACACATAGGGGACAGCCAGGGCAGCCCAGGGACACTCTCGGCACCCCCAGGGAAACCTAGCGGACCTCCAGGGAACCCCAGGGACACGTACGGGACAGCCAGGGAACCCCAGTGACACCCTGTGCACCCCGAGGGACACCCAGGGCCCCCCCAGGACACCTAGGGGACACCTAGGGAACCACAGGGACAGCCTGGGCACCCCCAGGGACACCTAGGGGACAGCCAGGGAACCCGAGGGACAGCCAGGGAACCCCCAGGGACACCTAGAGGACAGGAAGGGCACCCCCAGGGACACCTAGGGGACAGCCAGGGCCCCCCCAGGGACACCTAGGGGACAGCCAGGGCACTCCAGGGACAGCCAGGGCACCCCCAGGGACACCTAGGGGACAGCCAGGGCACCCCCAGGGACACCAGAGCACCCCCAGGGCACCCCAGGGACCCACAGGGCACCACCGGGGACACCAAGGGGACAGCCAGGGCACCCCAGGGACACCCAGGGCACCCCCAGGGACACCTAGGTGACAGGCAGGGCACCCCCACAGACACTGACGGGACAGCCAGGGCACCCCCAGAGACCCCTAGGGGACAGCCAGGGCACTCCCAGGGACACTCTGGGCACCCACAGGGACACCTTGGGGACAGCCAGGGCACCCCAGGGACACGCAAGGCACCCCCAGGGACACCTAGGAGACAGGCAGGGCACCCCTAGGGACACCGAGGGGAAGGCAGGACACCCCCAGGGACACCCAGGGCACCCCCAGGGACACCTAGGGGACGGCCAGGGCACCCCCAGGGACACCCAGGGCACCCCCAGGGACACCTAGGAGACAGCCAGGGCACCCCCAGGGACACCCAGGGCACCCCCAGGGACACCTAGGGGACGGCCAGGGCACCCCCAGGGACATGTAGGGGACAGCCAGGGCACTCCAGGGACACCCAGGGCACCCCCAGGGCCGCCTAGGGGACCTCCAGGGAACCATAGGGACAGGTACGGGACAGCCAGGGAACCCCAGTGACACCCTCTGCACCTGCAGGGACATCCAGGGCACCCCCAGGGACACCTACGGGACAGCCAGGGAACCCCAGGGACACCCTGGGCACCCCAAGAGACACCCAGGGCCCCCCCAGGGACTCCTAGGGTACAGCCAGGGCACCCTAGGGACAGCCAGGGCACCCCCAGGACACCTAGGGGACAGGCAGGCAACCCCCAGGGACACCGAGGGAACAGCCAGGGACACCTAGGGGACAGCCAGGGCACCCTAGGGACAGCCAGGGCACCCCCAGGGACACCAAGGTGACATCCAGAGCACCCCAGGGACAGCCAGGGCACCCCCAGGGAAAGCTAGGGGAAAGCAAGGGCACCCCCAGGGACACCTAAGGGACACCCTGGGCACCCCCAGGGACACCAAGGGGACCCCCAGCGACACCTAGGGGACAGGCAGGGCACCCCAGGGATAGCGAGGGCACCCCCAGGGACACCTAGGGGACCTCCAGGGCACCCCCAGGGACACGTACGGGACAGCCAGGGAACCCTATGACACCCTTTGCACCCCCAGGGACACCCAGGGCACCCCCAGGGACACCACGGGGACTGCCAGGGCCCCCCCAGGGACACCTAGGGGACAGCCAGGACAGCCCAGGGACACTCAGGGCACCCCCAGGGACAGCCAGGGGACAGCCAGGGAACCCCAGGGACACCTAAGGGACACCCTGGGCACCCCCAGGGACACCAAGGGGACCCCCAGGGACACCTAGGGGACAGCCAGGGCACCCCAGGGACACCCAGGGCACCCCCAGGGACACCCAGGAGACAGCCAGGGCTCCCCCAGGGACACCTAGGGGACAGCCAGGGCACCCCCAGGGACACCTAGGGGACAGCCAGGGCACCCCAGGGACACCAAGGGGACAGCCAGGACACCCCCAGGGACACCTAGGGGACAGCCAGGGCACCCCAGGGACACCCAGGGCACCCCCAGGGACACCTACGGGACAGCAAGGGCACCCCCAGGGACACCCTGGGCACCCCCAGGGACACGTAGGGGATAGCCAGGGCACACTAGGGACAGCCAGGGCACCCCCAAGACACGAAGGGGACAGCCAGGGCACCCCCAGGGACACCTAAAGGACAGCCAGGGCACCCCAGTGACACCCAGGGCACCCCCAGGGACACCTAGGGGACAGCCAGGGCACTCCCAGGGACACCCTGGGCACCCCCAGGAATACCGAGGGGACAGCCAGGGCACCCCAGGGACACCTAGGGGACAGGGAAGGCAACCCCAGGGACACCTTGGGGACAGCCAGGGCACCCCCTGGGCACCCCAGGGACAGTCAGGGCACCCCCAGGGACACCAGGGCACCCCCAGAGACACCAAGGCGGCAGCCAGGGCACCCTAGGGACACCAAGGGCACAGACAGGGCACCCTAGGGACACCAAGGGGAAAGCCAGGGCACCCCCAGGGACACCAAGGTGACATCCAGAGCACCCCAGGGAGAGCCAGGGCACCCCCAGGGAAAGCTAGGGGACAGCAAGGGCACCCTCAGGGACACCTAAGGGACACCATGGGCACCCCCAGGGACACCAAGGGGTCCCCCAGGGACACCTAGGGGACAGCCAGGGCACCCCAGGGATAGCGAGGGCACCCCCAGGGACACCTAGGGGACCTCCAGGGAACCGCGAGGGACAGGAAGGGCACCCCCAGGGTCACCTAGAGGACAGCCAGGGCCCCCCCAGGGAAGTTTAGGGGATAGCCAGGGCACTCCAGGGACACCCAGGGCACCCCCAGGGACACCTAGGGGACAGCCAGGGCACCCCCAGGGACACCTAGGGGACAGCCAGGGCACCCCGAGGGACACCAGGGCACCCCCAGGGACACCTAGGGGACAGCCAGGGCACCCTAGGGACAGCCAGGGCACCCCCAGGGACACCTAGGGGACAGCCAGGGCACCCCCAGGGACACACTGGGCACCCCCAGGTACACGTAGGGGACAGCCAGGGCACCCCAGGGACACCCAGGGCACCCCCAGGGACACCTAGTGGACAGCCAGGGCACCCCCAGGGACATTTAGGGGACAGCCAGGGCACTCCAGGGACACACAGGGCACCCCCAACGACACCTAGGAGATAGCCAGGGCCCCCCCAGGGACACCTAGGGGACAGGCAGGGCACCCCCAGGGACACCGAGGGGACTGCCAGGGCACCCCAAGGAACACCTAGAGGACAGGCAGGGCACCCCCAGGGCGCCCCAGGGACACCCAGGGCACCCCCAGGGACACCAAGGGGACAGCCAGGGCACCCCAGGGACACCAAGGGGACAGCCAGGGCACCCGAAGGGACACCTAGGGGACAGCCAGGGCACCCCAGGGACACCCAGGGCACCCCCTGGGACACCTAGGGGACAGGAAGGGCACCCCCAGGGACACCTAGGGGACAGCCAGGGCACCCCCAGGGACACCCAGGGCACCCCCAGGGACACCTAGGGGACAGCCAGGGCACCCCCAGGGACAGCGAGGGCACACCTAGGGACACCTAGGGGACCACCAGGGAACCCCAGAGACAGGTACGGGACAGCCAGGGAACCCCAGTGACACCCTGTGCACCTCCAGGGACATCCAGGGCACCCCCAGGGACACCTACGGGACAGCCAGGGAACCCCAGGGACACCCAGGGCACCCCCATGGACACCAAGGGGACAGCCAGGGCACCCCCAGGGACAGCTAGGGGACAGCCAGGGCACCCCCAGGGACACCTAGGGGACAGCCAGGGCACCCCGCGGGACACCAGGTCAGCCCCAGGGACATCTAGGGGACAGGCAGGGCACCCCCAGGTACACCCAGGGCACCCCCAACGACACCTAGGGGACAGGCAGGGCATCCCCAGGGACACCTAGGGGATAGGCAGGGCACCCCCAAGGACACTGACGGGACAGCCAGGGCACCTCCAGACACCCCTAGGGGACAGCCAGGGCACTCGCAGGGACACTCTGGGCACCCACAGGGACACCTTGGAGACAGCCAGGGCACCCCAGGGACACCCACGGTAACCCCAGGGACTCCTAGGGCACCCCCAGGGACATTAAGGGGACAGCCAGGGCACTCCAGGGATACCCAGGGCACCCCCAGGGACACCTAGGGGACAGCCAGGGAACCCCAGGGACAGCCAGGGCACCCCCAGGGACACCAAGGGGACAGCCAGGGCACCCCAGGGACACCCAGGGCACCCCCAACGACACCTAGGGGACAGGCAGGGCCCCCCCAGGGACACCAGAGCACCCCCAGGGCACCCCAGGGACCCACAGGGCACCACCAGAGACACCAAGGGGACAGCCAGGGCACCCCAGGGACACCCAGGGCACCCCCAGGGACACCTAGGGGACAGGTAGGGCACCCCCAGGGACACTGACAGGACAGCCAGGGCACCCCCAGAGACCCCTAGGGGACAGCCAGGGCACTCCCAGGGACACTCTGGGCACCCACAGGGACACCTTCGGGACAGCCAGGGCACCCCAGGGACACGCAGGGCACCCCCAGGGACACCTAGGAGACAGGCAGGGCACCCCCAGGGACACCGAGGGGAAAGCCAGGGCACCCCCAGGGACACCTAGGGGAAGGCAGGACACCCCCAGGGACACCTAGGGGACAGCCAGGTCACCCCTAGGGACATGTAGGGGACAGCAAGGGCACTCCAGGGACACCCAGGGCACCCCCAGGGACACCTAGGAGACAGCCAGGGCACTCCAGGGACACCCAGGGCACCCCCAGGGACGCCTAGGGGACAGCCAGGGCACCCCAGGGACAGCGAAGGCACCCCCAGGGACACCTAGAGGACCTCTAGGGAACCCTAGGGACAGGTACGGGACAGTCAGGGAACCCCAGTGACACCCTGTGCACCCCCAGGGACATCCAGGGCACACCCAGGGACACCCAGGGCCCCCCCAGGGACACCAAGGGCACAGACAGGGCACCCTAGGGACAGCCAGGGCACCCCCAAGGACACCTAGGGGACAGGCAGGCCACCCCCAGGAACACCGAGGGGACAGCCAGGGCACCCTAGGGACAGCCAGGGCACCCCCAGAGACACCTAGGGGACACGCAGGGCACCCCCAGAGACACCGAGGGCACAGCCAGGGCACTCTGGGGACAGCCAGGGCACCCCCAGGGACACCTAGGGGACAGGCAGGGCACCCCCAGGGACACCAGGGCACCCCCAGGGACACCAAGGCGACAGCCAGGGCACCCTAGGGACACCAAGGGCACAGACAGGGCACCCTAGGGACACCAAGGGGACAGCCAGGGCACCCCCAGGGACACCAAGGTGACATCCAGAGCACCCCAGGGAGAGCCAGGGCACCCCCAGGGAAAGCTAGGGGACAGCAAGGGCACCCTCAGGGACACCTAAGGGACACCATGGGCACCCCCAGGGACACCAAGGGGTCCCCCAGGGACACCTAGGGGACAGCCAGGGCACCCCAGGGATAGCGAGGGCACCCCCAGGGACACCTAGGGGACCTCCAGGGAACCCCGAGGGACAGGAACGGCACCCCCAGGGTCACCTAGAGGACAGCCAGGGCCCCCCCAGGGAAGTTTAGGGGATAGCCAGGGCACTCCAGGGACACCCAGGGCACCCCCAGGGACACCTAGGGGACAGCCAGGGCACCCCGAGGGACACCAGGGCACCCCCAGGGACACCTAGGGGACAGCCAGGGCACCCTAGGGACAGCCAGGGCACCCCCAGGGACACCAAGGGCACAGCCAGGGCACCCTAGGGACAGCCAGGGCACCCTCGGGGACACCGAGGGCACAGCCAGGGCACCACCAGGGACACCAAGGGGACAGCCAGGGCACCCCCAGGGACACCGAGGGGACACCCTGGGCACCCCCAGGGACACCAAGGGGACCCCCAGGGACACATAGGGGACAGCCAGGGCAGCCCAGGGACACTCCCGGCACCCCCAGGGAAACCTAGGGGACCTCCAGGGCACCCCCAGGGACACGTACGGGACAGCCAGGGAACCCCACTGACACCCTGTGCACCCCTAGGGACACCCAGGTCTCCCCCAGGGACACCTAGGGGACAGCCAGGGCACTCCAGGGACAGCCAAGGAACCCACAGGGACACCTAGGGGACAGCCAGGGCACCCCCAGGGACACCAGAGCACCCCCAGGGCACCCCAGGGACCCACAGGGCACCACCAGGGACACCAAGGGGACAGCCAGGGCACCCCAGGGATACCCAGGGCACCCCTAGGGACACCTAGGGGACAGGCAGGGCACCCCCAGGGACACTGACGGGACAGCCAGGGCACCCCCTGAGACCCCTAGGGGACAGCCAGGGCACTCCCAGGGACACTCTGGGCACACACAGGGACACCTTGGGGACAGCCAGGGCACCCCAGGGACACGCAGGGCACCCCCAGGGACATCGAGGGGAAAGCCAGGGCACCCCCAGGGACACCTAGGGGAAGGCAGGACACCCCCAGGGACACCTAGGGGACAGCCAGGGCACCCCTAGGGACATGTAGGGGACAGCAAGGGCACTCCAGGGACACCCAGGGCACCCCCAGGGACACCTAGGAGACAGCCAGGGCACCCCAGGGACACCCAGGGCACCCCCAGGGCCGCCTAGGGGACAGCCAGGGCACCCCAGGGACAGCGAAGGCACCCCCAGGGACACCTAGGGGACCTCTAGGGAACCCTAGGGACAGGTACGGGACAGTCAGGGAACCCCAGTGACACCCTGTGCACCCCCAGGGACATCCAGGGCACCCCCACGGACACCCAGGGCCCCCCCCAGGGACACCAAGGGCACAGACAGGGCACCCTAGGGACAGCCAGGGCACCCCCAAGGACACCTAGGGGACAGGCAGGCCACCCCCAGGGACACCGAGGGGACAGCCAGGGCACCCTAGGGACAGCCAGGGCACCACCAGAGACACCTAGGGGACACGCAGGGCACCCCCAGAGACACCGAGGGCACAGCCACGGCACTCTGGGGACAGCCAGGGCACCCCCAGGGACACCTAGGGGACAGGCAGGGCACCCCCAGGGACACCAGGGCACCCCCAGGGACACCAAGGCGACAGCCAGGGCACCCTAGGGACACCAAGGGCACAGACAGGGCACCCTAGGGACACCAAGGGGACAGCCAGGGCACCCCCAGGGACACCAAGGTGACATCCAGAGCACCCCAGGGACAGCCAGGGCACCCCCAGGGAAAGCTAGGGGACAGCAAGGGCACCCCCAGGGACACCTAAGGGACACCCTGGGCACCCCCAGGGACACCAAGGGGACCCCCAGGGACACCTAGGGGACAGCCAGGGCACCCCAGGGATAGCGAGGGCACCCCCAGGGACACCTAGGGGACCTCCAGGGCACCCGCAGGGACACGTACGGGACAGCCAGGGAACCCCAGTGACACCCTTTGCACCCCCAGGGACACCCAGGGCACCCCCAGGGACACCTCGGGGACAGCCAGGGCGGCCCAGGGACACTCAGGGCACCCCCAGGGACAGCCAGGGGACAGCCAGGGAACCCCAGGGACACCCTCGGCATCCCCAGGGACACCTAGGCGACAGCAAGGGCACCCCCAGGGACATCTAAGGGACACCCTGGGCACCCCCAGGGACACCAAGGGGACCCCCAGGGACACCTAGGGGACAGCCAGGGCACCCCAGGGACAGCGAAGGCTCCCCCAGGGACACTCAGGGCACCCCCAGGGTCACCTAGGGGACCACCAGGGAACCCCAGGGACACGTACGGGATAGCCAGGGCACCCTAGGGACAGGCAGGGCACCCCCAGGGACACCTAGAGCACCCCCAGGGACACCTAGGGGAAGGCAGGACACCCCCAGGGACACCTAGGGGAGAGCCAGGGCACCCCCAGGGACATTTAGGGGTCAGCCAGGGCACTCCAGGGACACCCAGGACACCCCCAGGGACACCAAGGGGACAGGCAGGGCACCCCTAGGGACACTGACGGGACAGCCAGGGCACCCCCAGAGACCCCTAGGGGACAGCCAGGGCACTCCAGGGACTGCCAGGGCACCCCCAGGGACACCTAGGGGACAGCCAGGGCACCCCGAGGGACACCAGGGCACCCCCAGGGACACCTAGGGGACAGCCAGGGCCCCCTAGGGACAGCCAGGGCACCCCCAGGGACACCAAGGGCACAGCCAGGGCACCCTAGGGACAGCCAGGGCACCCCCAGGGACACCTAGGGCACAGCCAGGGCACCCTCAGGGACACCGAGGGCACAGCCAGGGCCCCCACAGGGACACCCAGGGCACCCCCAGGGACACCTAGGGGACAGGTAGGGCACCCCCAGGGACACCCAGGGCACCCCCAACGACACCTAGGGGACAGGCAGGGCACCCACAGGGACACCTAGGGCACAGCCAGGGCACCCCCAGGGACACCAAGGGCACAGCCAGGGCACCCTAGGGACAGCCAGGGCACCCCCAGGGACACCTAGGGCACAGCCAGGGCACCCTCAGGGACACCGAGGGCACAGCCAGGGCCCCCACAGGGACACCCAGGGCACCCCCAGGGACACCTAGGGGACAGGTAGGGCACCCCCAGGGACACCCAGGGCACCCCCAACGGCACCTAGGGGACAGGCAGGGCACCCCCAGGGACACCTAGGGGACAGGCAGGACACCCCCAGGGACACTGAAGGGACAGCCAGGGCACCCCCAGAGACCCCTAGGGGACAGCCAGGGCAGCCCAGTGACACCCTGTGCACCCCCAGGGACATCCAGGGCCCCCCCAGGGACACCTAGGGGACAGCCAGGGAACCCCAGGGACAGCCAGGGCAACCCCAGGGACACCTAGGGGACAGCCAGGGAACCCCAGGGACAGCCAGGGCACCCCCAGGGACACCTAGGGGACAGCCAGGGCACCCCAGGGACACGCAGGGCACCCACAGGGACACCTAGGGGACAGCCAGGGCCCCCCCCAGGGACACCAAGGGGACAGCCAGGGCAACCCAGGGACACCCAGGGCACCCCCAGGGACACCTAGGGGACAGGCAGGGCACCCTCAGGGACACCTAGGGGACAGCCAGGGCCCCCCCCAGGGACACCAAGGGGACAGCCAGGGCACCCCAGGGACACCCAGGGCATCCCCAGGGACACCTAGGGGACAGGCAGGGCACCCCCAGGGACACCCAGGGCACCCCCAACGACACCTAGGGGACAGGCAGGGCACCCCCAGGGACACCTAGGGGACAGGCAGGGCACCCCCAGGGACACCTAGGGGACCTCCAGGGCACCCCCAGGGACACCCAGGGCACCCCCAGGTCCACCAAGGGGACAGCCAGGGCACCCCAGGGACAGCGAGGGGAAAGCCAGGGCACCCCCAGGGACACCTAGGGGAAGGCAGGACACCCCCAGGGACACCTAGGGGACAGCCAGGGCACCCCCAGGGACATTTAGGGGTCAGCCAGGGCACTCCAGGGACACCCAGGACACCCCCAGGGACACCAAGGGGACAGGCAGGGCACCCCCAGGGACACTGACGGGACAGCCAGGGCACCCCCAGAGACCCCTAGGGGACAGCCAGGGCACTCCCAGGGACACTCTGGGCACCCACAGGGACACCTTGGGGACAGCCAGGTCACCGCAGGGACACCCAGGGCACCCCCAGGGACACCTAGGGGACAGCCAGGGCACCCTAGGGACAGCCAGGGCACCCCCAGGGACACCTAGGGGACAGCCAGGGCCCCCCCAGGGACACCTAGGGAACAGCCAGGGCACCCCCAGGGACATTTAGGGGACAGCCAGGGCACTCCAGGGACACCCAGGGCACCCCCAGGGACACCCAGGGGACCCCCAGGGACACAAAGGGCACAGCCAGGGCCCACACAGGGACACCCAGGGCACCCCCAGGGACACCTAGGGGACAGGTAGGGCACCCCCAGGGACACCCAGGGCACCCCCAACGACAACAAGGGGACAGGCAGGGCACCCCCAGGGACACCTAGGGGACACGCAGGGCACCCCCAGGGACACTGAAGGGACAGCCAGGGCACCCCCATAGACCCCTAGGGGACAGCCAGGGCAGCCCAGGGACACTCAGGGCACCCCCAGGGACACCTAGGTAACTTCCAGGGAATCCCAGGGACACGTACGGGACAGCCAGGGAACCCCAGTGACACCCTTTGCACCCCCAGGGACACCCAGGGCCCCCCAAGGGACACCTAGGGGACAGCCAGGGAACCCCAGGGACAGCCAGGGCACCCCCAGGGACACCTAGGGGACAGCCAGGGAACCCCAGGGACAGCCAGGGCACCCCCATGGACACCTAGGGGACAGCCAGGGCACTCCAGGGACTGCCAGGGCACCCCCAGGGACACCTAGGGGACAGCCAGGGCACCCCGAGGGACACCAGGGCACCCCCAGGGACACCTAGGGGACAGCCAGGGCCCCCTAGGGACAGCCAGGGCACCCCCAGGGACACCAAGGGCACAGCCAGGGCACCCTAGGGACAGCCAGGGCACCCCCAGGGACACCTAGGGCACAGCCAGGGCACCCTCAGGGACACCGAGGGCACAGCCAGGGCCCCCACAGGGACACCCAGGGCACCCCCAGGGACACCTAGGGGACAGGTAGGGCACCCCCAGGGACACCCAGGGCACCCCCAACGACACCTAGGGGACAGGCAGGGCACCCACAGGGACACCTAGGGCACAGCCAGGGCACCCCCAGGGACACCAAGGGCACAGCCAGGGCACCCTAGGGACAGCCAGGGCACCCCCAGGGACACCTAGGGCACAGCCAGGGCACCCTCAGGGACACCGAGGGCACAGCCAGGGCCCCCACAGGGACACCCAGGGCACCCCCAGGGACACCTAGGGGACAGGTAGGGCACCCCCAGGGACACCCAGGGCACCCCCAACGGCACCTAGGGGACAGGCAGGGCACCCCCAGGGACACCTAGGGGACAGGCAGGACACCCCCAGGGACACTGAAGGGACAGCCAGGGCACCCCCAGAGACCCCTAGGGGACAGCCAGGGCAGCCCAGTGACACCCTGTGCACCCCCAGGGACATCCAGGGCCCCCCCAGGGACACCTAGGGGACAGCCAGGGAACCCCAGGGACAGCCAGGGCAACCCCAGGGACACCTAGGGGACAGCCAGGGAACCCCAGGGACAGCCAGGGCACCCCCAGGGACACCTAGGGGACAGCCAGGGCACCCCAGGGACACGCAGGGCACCCACAGGGACACCTAGGGGACAGCCAGGGCCCCCCCCAGGGACACCAAGGGGACAGCCAGGGCAACCCAGGGACACCCAGGGCACCCCCAGGGACACCTAGGGGACAGGCAGGGCACCCTCAGGGACACCTAGGGGACAGCCAGGGCCCCCCCCAGGGACACCAAGGGGACAGCCAGGGCACCCCAGGGACACCCAGGGCATCCCCAGGGACACCTAGGGGACAGGCAGGGCACCCCCAGGGACACCCAGGGCACCCCCAACGACACCTAGGGGACAGGCAGGGCACCCCCAGGGACACCTAGGGGACAGGCAGGGCACCCCCAGGGACACCTAGGGGACCTCCAGGGCACCCCCAGGGACACCCAGGGCACCCCCAGGTCCACCAAGGGGACAGCCAGGGCACCCCAGGGACAGCGAGGGGAAAGCCAGGGCACCCCCAGGGACACCTAGGGGAAGGCAGGACACCCCCAGGGACACCTAGGGGACAGCCAGGGCACCCCCAGGGACATTTAGGGGTCAGCCAGGGCACTCCAGGGACACCCAGGACACCCCCAGGGACACCAAGGGGACAGGCAGGGCACCCCCAGGGACACTGACGGGACAGCCAGGGCACCCCCAGAGACCCCTAGGGGACAGCCAGGGCACTCCCAGGGACACTCTGGGCACCCACAGGGACACCTTGGGGACAGCCAGGTCACCGCAGGGACACCCAGGGCACCCCCAGGGACACCTAGGGGACAGCCAGGGCACCCTAGGGACAGCCAGGGCACCCCCAGGGACACCTAGGGGACAGCCAGGGCCCCCCCAGGGACACCTAGGGAACAGCCAGGGCACCCCCAGGGACATTTAGGGGACAGCCAGGGCACTCCAGGGACACCCAGGGCACCCCCAGGGACACCCAGGGGACCCCCAGGGACACAAAGGGCACAGCCAGGGCCCACACAGGGACACCCAGGGCACCCCCAGGGACACCTAGGGGACAGGTAGGGCACCCCCAGGGACACCCAGGGCACCCCCAACGACAACAAGGGGACAGGCAGGGCACCCCCAGGGACACCTAGGGGACACGCAGGGCACCCCCAGGGACACTGAAGGGACAGCCAGGGCACCCCCATAGACCCCTAGGGGACAGCCAGGGCAGCCCAGGGACACTCAGGGCACCCCCAGGGACACCTAGGTAACTTCCAGGGAATCCCAGGGACACGTACGGGACAGCCAGGGAACCCCAGTGACACCCTTTGCACCCCCAGGGACACCCAGGGCCCCCCAAGGGACACCTAGGGGACAGCCAGGGAACCCCAGGGACAGCCAGGGCACCCCCAGGGACACCTAGGGGACAGCCAGGGAACCCCAGGGACAGCCAGGGCACCCCCATGGACACCTAGGGGACAGCCAGGGCACCCCAGGGACACGCAGGGCACCCCCAGGGACACCTAGGGGACAGCCAGGGCCCCCCCCAGGGAAACCAAGGGGACAGCCAGGGCACCCCAGGGACACCCAGGGCACCCCCAGGGACACCTAGGGGACAGGCAGGGCACCCCCAGGAACACCTAGGGGACAGCCAGGGCCCCCCCCAGGGACACCAAGGGGAAAGCCAGGGCACCCCAGGGACACGCAGGGCACCCCCAGTGACACCTAGGGGACAGGCAGGGCAACCCCAGGGACACCCAGGGCACCCCCAACGACACCTAGGGGACAGGCAGGGCACCCCCAGGGACACCTAGGGGACAGGCAGGGCACCCCCAGGGACACCTAGGGGAAGGCAGGACACCCCAGGGACAGCCAGGGCACCCCCAGGGGCATTTAGGGGACACCCAGGGCACCCCCAGGGACACCTAGGGGACAGCCAGGGTACCCCCAGGGACACCCAGGGCACCCCCAGGGACACCTAGGGGACAGCCAGGGCACTCCCAGGGACACCCAGGGCACTCCCAGGGACACCTAGGGGAAAGGCAAGGCACCCCAGGGACACCTAGGTGACAGGAAAGGCCCCCCAGGGACACCTAGGGGACAACCAGGGCCCCCCCAGGGACACCTAGGGGACAGGCAGGGCACCCCCAGGGACACCAACGGGACACCCAGGGCACCCCCAGGGACAGCAAGGGGAAAGCCAGAGCACCCTAAGGACAGCCAGGGCACCCACAGGGACACCTAGGGGACAGCCAGGGCACCCCCAGGGACACCCAGGGCACCCCCAGGGACAACTAGGGGACCTCCAGGGAACCCCAGGGACAGGTACGGGACAGCCAGGGAACCCCAGTGACACCCAGTGCACCCCCAGGGACATCCAGGGCACCCCCATGGACACCTAGGGGACAGCCAGGGAACCCCAGGGACACCCAGGGCACCCCCATGGACACCTAGGGGACAGCCAGGGCACACCCAGGGACATTTAGGGGACAGGCCGGGAACCGCAGGTACACCCTGGGCACCCCCAGGGACACCTAGGGGACAGCCAGGGAACCCCAGGGACACCCTGGGCACCCCCAGGGACACCTAGGGGACAGCCAGGGAACCCCAGGGACACCCTGGGCACCCCCAGGGACACCTAGGGGACAGCCAGGGAACCTCAGGTACAGCCAGGGCATCATAAGGGACACCTAGGAGACAGCCAGGGCCCCCCCAGGGACACCTAGGGGACAGCCAGGGCACCCTAGGGAAAGCCAGGGCACCCTCAGGGACACCTAGGGGACAGCCAGGGTACCCCCAGGGACACCTAGTGGACAGCCAGGGCACCCCCAGGGACACCTAGGGGACAGCCAGGGCACTCCAGGGACAGCCAGGGCACCCCCAGGGACACCTAGGAGACAGCCAGGGCACCCCGAGGGACACCACTGCACCCCCAGGGACACCTAGGTGACAGCCAGGGCACCCTAGGGACAGCCAGGGCACCCCCAGGGACACCAAGGGGACAGCCAAGGCACCCCCAGGGACACCAAGGGGACAGCCAGAGCACCCCAGGGACAGCCAGGGCACCCCCAGGGACACCTAGGGGACAGCCAGGGCACCCCCAGGGACACCTAAGGGACACCCTGGGCACCCCCAGGGACACCAAGGGGACCCCCAGGGACACGTAGGGGACAGTCAAGGCACCCCAGGGACAGCGAGGGCACCCCCAGGGACACCAAAGGGACAGCCAGGGCACCCCCAGGGACACCAGGGCACCCCAGGGACCCACAGGGCACCCCCCGGGACACCAAGGGGACAGCCAGGGCACCCCAGGGACACCTAGGGCACCCCCAGGGACACCTACGGGACAGCCAGGGCACCGCCAGGGACACCCAGGGCACCCCCAGGGACACCTAGGGGACAGGCAGGGCACCCCCAGGGACACTGACGGGACAGCCAGGGCAACCCCAGAGACCCCTGGGGGACAGCCAGGGCACTCGCAGGGACACTCTGGGCACCCACAGGGACACCTTGGGGACAGCCAGGGCACCCCAGGGACACTCAGGGCACCCCCAGGGACACCTAGGGCACCCCCAGGGACACCTAGGGGAAGGCACGACACCCCCAGGGACACCTAGGGGACAGCCAGGGCACCCCCAGGGACATTTAGGGGTCAGCCAGGGCACTCCAGGGACACCCAGGACACCCCCAGGGACACCTAGGGGACAGCCAGGGCACCCCCAGGGACATTTAGGGGTCAGCCAGGGCACTCCAGGGACACCCAGGACACCCCCAGAGACCCCAAGGGGACAGTCAGGGCACCCTAGGGACAGCCAGGGCACCCCCAGGAACACCTAGGTGACAGCCAGGGCCCCCCCAGGGACACCTAGGGGACAGCCAGGGCCCCCCCAGGGACACCTAGGGGACAGCCAGGGCACCCCCAGGGACACCTAGGGGACAGCCAGGGCACCCCCAGGGACACCTAGGGGACAGCCAGGGCACCCTAGGGTCAGCCAGGGCACCCCCAGGAACACCTAGGGGACAGCCAGGGCCCCCCCAGGGACACCTAGGGGACAGCCAGGGCCCCCCCAGGGACACCTAGGGGACAGCCAGGGCACCCCCAGGGACAGGCAGGGCACCCCCAGGGACACCTAGGGGAAAGCCAGGACACCCCCAGGGACACCGAGGGTAAAGCCAGGACACCCCCAGGGACATTTAGGGGACAGCCAGGGCACTCCAGGGACACCCAGGGCACCCCCAGGTACACCTAGGGGACAGCCAGGGAATCCCAGGGACACGTACGGGACAGCCAGGGAACCCCAGTGACACCCTTTGCACCCCCAGGGACACCCACGGCTCCCCCAGGGACACCTAGGGGACAGACAGGGAACCCCAGGGACACCTAGGGCACCCCCAGGGACACCTAGGGGAAGGCAGGACACCCCCAGGGACACCTAGGGGACAGCCAGGGCACCCCCAGGGACATTTAGGGGTCAGCCAGGGCACTCCAGGGACACCCAGGATACCCCCAGGGACACCAAGGGGACAGGCAGGGCACCCCCAGGGACACCTAATGCACCCCCAGGGACACCTAGGGGACAGCCAGGGCACTCGCAGGGACACTCTGGGCACCCACAGGGACACCTTGGGGACAGCCAGGGCACCCCAGGGACACCCAGGGCACC
>NW_027094720.1:0-60940 GCF_029207755.1 Chamaea fasciata
GTCCCGGTGCTGTCCCAGCACTGTCGCCACACCTGAGGCATCCTTGTCCCCCGTGTCCCCGTGTCCCTGTCCCCGTGTCACTCACCCCACACAGAAGGCATTGCCGGTCAGGGTGTCCCTGTCCCCGTGTCCCCATGTCCTAATCCCTGTCCCCGTGTCCCCATCCTTGTCCTGGTGTCCCCATGTCCTCAGGGGTGTCCCTGTGTCCCCATCCCTGTCCCCGTGTCCCCATCCTTGTCCCGGTGTCCCCATGTCCCCAGGGGTGTCCCCGCGGTGTCACTCACCCACTTGGAAGCCGGAGCCGGTCAGGGTGTCCCTGTGCCCATTTCCCATGGGTGTCCCCATGTCCCCAGGGGTGTCCCCAGGGCTGTCCCCATGTCCCCAGGAGTGTCCCCATCCCTGTCCCCGTGTCCCCAGGGCTGTCCCCGTGTCCCCAGGGGTGTCCCCATCCCTGTCCCCGTGTCCCCCATGGCTGTCCCCGCGGTGTCACTCACCCACTCGGAAGCCGGAGCCCGTCAGGGTGTCCCCGTGTCCCCAGGGGTGTCCCCATCCCTGTCCCCGTGTCCCCACCCCTGTCCCCGTGTCCCCGCGGTGGTCACTCACCCACTCGGAAGCCAGAGCCCGTCGGGGTGTCCCTATCCCCATTTCCCAGGGGTGTCCCCGTGTCCCCAGGGCTGTCCCCATGGGTGTCCCGGTGTCCCCATGGGTGTCCCCGCGGTGTCACTCACCCACTCGGAAGCCGGAGCCCGTCAGGGTGTCGGCCCGCGTGCCCGTTCTCTCCGATCAGGGTCATGTTGGAGCCGGGCTGACACGAGTCCCGGCACAGTCCCTTCAGACACGTCCTCCGGCAGATCAGGGGGGCGAAGACCACCTTGAAGCGCTCCCGGGCCACGGCCGCGCCCCCCCCGCGCCCCCCCAGCGCCGCCAGCGCCGCCAGCGCCGCCCACAGCCCCCCCCAGCGCCACATGCCGCCCCCCCCGCTGCCCCGCGACCCCCCGGAGCCCACCCCGCGCCGGGGCCGCGCCCCGGGGACCCCTCGGGGGGGCGCTCCCGGACATTGGGGTCCCCTCGGGGCGGTCTGGGAGCTTGGAGAGGGTCCCGGAGGCCTGGGTCCCCTTTTTGGGGGGGGGTCCCAGCTGTCTGTCCCCTCTCTCGAGGCTCCCCCCCCCCCTCCCAAAAACAAAAAGTGACGCCCAGCCCAGAGGCCGAGGGCCGAGGGTCCCTTTTTGGGGGGGTCCCCTCCGGAGGGGAGGGGGGTTGTCCCACCCAGAGGCCGGAGCGCCCACCCCCGGGGTGCCCCCCCGGGATGTCCCGGGTTTCGGGGTGGCCCTCTCCGGACGCGGGGCTCCCCTCGGGGGTGGGATTTGGGGGGATCCCGGCGGGCTCGGCGCGCTCCCGCGGCCGCCTGGGATGGCGCTGGGATGGGGGGGCCCGGCCGGGGGATGGGGGGGGGGGGCGGGGGCCGGGCCCTGGGGCCGCTCCAGGAATTGGGGGAGGGGGGGGCGGGGGGGTGGGGGGAGGGGAGGAGCCCGGATGGCCGCGCCGGTTCCAGCCTCGGGCACGGCGGGACGGGACGGGACGGGGGGAGAACGCATGGGACCCCCCCCAAAAAAAACCAACCCTCGTGGGGTTTGTCCCGTGGAGGGGATGGGAATTCCCGGGGGCCCTGGAGAGCCCCCCCAGGATGGGGGTCGGGGGTCCTGGGGTGCTCCGAATTCCCCCCCCCAAACTTCTGGGACCACCCGTGGGAGGCTGCGGCCGTTTGGAACGCCTGGAACTCCCCCCCCCCCAAAAAAAAAAAAAAGGGACACGGGGACCACCCAAACTCCTGGGACCCCGCTGTGGGGAGACGGAGCCCCCCCAGATCCCTGAATCCCCGCCCCCCAAACCCCAAAAACCCCGCAAGGGGTGAGAGGACAGATGGGACCCCCCAAGGTGGAAGGGACCCCCCCCAAACCGCTGGGACCCCCCTCTCTGATGGGCTGTGGGGGCGAACGGGACCCCCCCAGCCCAGGCTGCCCCTCCGGGGGGGTGGGACCCCCAAACACGCGGCTCCGCCCCCCGCCCCAGGCCGCCCCCCCGACAGGACGAGGCGCCCCCGGCAGTTTTGGGGTCTCGGGAGTTTTATTTGGTCACAGTCGCCCCCCCCCCCCCCCGAACCTCCCGGGACCCCCCGTCCAGTGTCGGGAACCGCCCAGTGGGCGTGGCTTCCGCCGAGGGGGCGGGACTTCCGCGCGCCCACCAATCAGGGCGGAGCTTCCTGGTTTGCCCAAGAAGGGGGCGTGTTTTCCTGCCGTTGGGGCCCCGCCCAGGAGGGGGCGGGGTTTTTATAATGCCCTTTGCTTTGACCAATGGGGCACCCGCTGTCAATCACGGCCCGGCGGGGGGGGCGAGGCCTAAAGAGGGGCGGAGCTTGCTGCCGTCAGTCCCGTCCGCCGCGGCCGCTCATTGGTCGCCGGAAAATAGCGGGGGCGGGTCCGAGGCGCGGCGGGCGCTCTCATTGGTCGGTGAAGGGGGTCGCGGGGGCGGGGCTCGGCGGGGGGCGGGGCCCGGCGCGGCCCCGCGGACACGAAGCTCCAGGGGTCGATGCGGGGGCGGAGCGGGGAGGGGCGGGGCCGGGCGGGGCCTGCGGGCGAGGGCGGGGCTGGGGGGCGGTGCGACCACCCCCGAGCCCCAGAACTGCCCCACGGCCCCCAGAACTGCCCCAAGACCCCCAGAACTGCCCCACGACCCCCAAAATTGCCCCAAGACCCCCAGAACTGCCCCACGGCCCCCAGAACTGCCCCAAGACCCCCAGAACTGCCCCACGGCCCCCAGAACTGCCCCACGACCCCCAAAATTGCCGCAAGACCCCCAGAACTGCCCCACGACCCCCAGAACTGCCCCAAGACCCCCCGGAACTGCCCCACGGCCCCCCAGAACTGCCCCACAACTCCCCAGAAATGCCCCACAGCCGCCCCGGGGTCACCCCCTCAGATTGCCCCCACCTCCAACCTCCCCCTCCTGCCCCACAGGCCGCCCCAGACCCCCAAGCCCCCCTCACCCCCAGCCCCACGTACCCCACTCGGGGGTCCCCGCCGGGCTCAGCTCTCGGGGTCTCCGCGCCCCCCGGGGTGATGGCTGCAGCCCCAGCTCGGGGGTCCCGGGGGTCCCGGGGGTCCGGGCACGGCGTGGCTCAGGGGTCCCGGGGGTCCCGGGGGTTCGGGCACGGCCCAGCTCGGGGGTCCCGGGGGTCCCGGGGGTCCTGGCCCCCCCTTGCTCGGGGGTCCAGCACCAATTCAGCTCCAGGGTCTTGGGGGTCCGGGCTCGGCCCTGCTCGGGGGTCCCGGGGATCTTGGGGGTCCCGGGGGTCCGGACCCCGCTGGGCTCGGGGGATCCGGGGCTCCGGGCTCGGCCCTGCTCGGGGGTCCCGGGGGTCCTGGGGGTCCCGGGGGTCCGGACCCCGCTGGGCTCGGGGGATCCGGGGCTCCGGGCTCGGCTCGGCTCAGGGGTCCTGGGGGTCCCGGGGGTCCCGGGGGTCCGGACCCCGCTGGGCTCGGGGCTGCCGGGGCTCCAGGCACGCCCCATCTCGGGGGTCCCGGGTGACTCTGGGGACCCCAGGGTGCGCTCCCAGCGGCGCGGGGACAGGCGCAGGAGGCCGGGGGAGGGCGGGGGGCTGCGGGGGGATTCGGGGGGCGCCAGGTCACGGCCCAGCCCCAGAGACGCCAGCAGGGCCGAGCCCTTGAGCAGCGCCCGCCGCAGCAGCCGGGGGGTCCCGCCCCGAGACCCCCGACCCTCCTCAGCCTCGGGGGGCCCGGCCTCGCCTGCGGGACACAAGGAGGGTCAGCGTGGGGAGGGAGACGACCCCCCCCCCAAAAAAAAACCAAAACCCAAAAAAGACCCGGACCGACCGTTGGGGGAGGCATCCCCCGGGCTCAGCTCGTCCGTGTCCAGGTACCAGGTGGTCTCGTCGGGGCGGAGCCGCCTCCTTTGAGAGGGGGGACACACCTGAGTGTCCAGGGGGGTCCCGGTGTCCGGAGAGGGGGGGCTGGGACACTCCTGACCCCCCAGAGCGCCTCGGGGCGGGGGGGGGGACACACACCTGCCATTGGGGGCACCGCCCCGACCCCCGCGGCCCCGCGGCGCCTCCTCCTCTTCCTCGGGCTCCACTGGGGGGGGACACAGAGCGGGGTGGGGAGAACGCGGTGTCACCCGGGGGGTGTCACCCCCCTCCCACCGGGGATGACGTCAGAGGGCCCCCCACCCCCCCGGGATGACGTCACTCACGCTGGATGGCGCGCAGGCGGGGGAAGGGGGGGGACTCCCCCGGGCCGTCCTCGGGGTCGTGGCTCCGGGGGTCTCCCCCCGGTGAGGCCTGGACAGTCAGGCGGTGCTTGAAATCTGGGGAGGGGGGAGAGCGCCAGGGTCAGGAGAGCCCCAAAAATCCCCCCAAGACCTCCCCAAATCCTTCAGGACCCCTTAATCCCCTGGACCACCAAAATTCCCAGCTCCCCAAAGCCCCCTGGCCCCACCAAAGCCCTCCCAGTCCCCCTGGCTCCCTCCAGACCCCCAAATCCACAGACCCCCAAAGCCCCCAGCACCTTCTGCTCCCTCAAGACCTCCCAAAATCCTTCAGATCCCTAAAATCCCCAGCACATCCTGGCCCCCCCAAACCACCCCCAGCCCCCTGCATCCCAAAAACCTAAACCCCTTACCCTGCTCCCCCAATCCCCCCCAAACCTCCTCCCCGGGCCCCCTTCCCCACCCTGCGGCATCCCGATGAGATCGGCGGGTTTCCTGGGCCTCCGGAATTGGGGTCGACGTCTCTTGGGGGCCGCGGGGGGCCGGGGGGGTCCCCGGAGCATGAGGCTGAGCTCCCTCTCCAGCACCTCCAGCTCCCGGCGGGCCACGGCGGCCTCGCGCTGCCGCAGCGCCTCGGCCTGGGAGCGCTGGGCCCGCGACGCCCGGGCCACGGCCTCCTCCCGGCTGCGCAGCTCCTGAGGGGACATGGGGGACATGGGGGGACATGGGGGGACATGGGGGACATGGGGGAACATGGGGGTCATGGGGGGACATGGGGGGACATGGGGGGACATGGGGGACATGGGGGGACATGGGGGTCATGGGGGGACATGGGGGGACATGGGGGGACATGGGGGACATGGGGGGACATGGGGGTCATGGGGGGACATGGGAGTCATGGGGGGACATGGGGGGACATGGGGGACATGGGGGGACATGGGGGTCATGGGGGTCATGGGGGGACATGGGGGGACATGGGGGTCATGGGGGGACATGGGGGTCATGGGGGCCACGGCCTCCTCCCGGCTGCGCAGCTCCTGGGGGGACATGGGGGACATGGGGGGACATGGGGGTCATGGGGGGACATGGGAGTCATGGGGGGACATGGGGGTGACATGGGGGTCATGGGGGTCACGGCCTCCTCCCGGCTACACAGCTCCTGGGAGGACACGGGGGGTACGGGGGACATGGGGCTCATCGGGGCTATGGGGGTCATGGGGGTCACGGCCTCTTCCCGGCTGCGCAGCTCCTGGGGGGCACGGGGGGACATGGGGGGGCACCGGGCCACAAGGGGACGGGGGGGACATGGGAGGACATGGGGTCATGGGGGTCCCAGGTCTTGGGGAGGGGTCCCAGGTGTTTTAGGGAGGCCCCAAGAGTTTAAGGGGCGTCCCAGCTGTTCAGGAGGGGGTCCAGGAGTTTGGGGGTGTCCCAGGTGTCTCGGGCAGGGGGGGGTGGTCCCACCTTCTCCCTGGCCCTCAGCTCGTCGAAGAGCCCCTGGATCTCGCGGCGCCACGACTCCTGCAGGGAGTGGAAGGACTCGGGGGGCCCCAGCCCCCCTGGCTCCAGCCCCCCCAGGCGCCGCAGGATGGTCCCGAAGCCCGGCCGCCGGTGGGGGTCCTGCTCCCAGCAGGCTGGGGGGGTGGGGGCACCGAGGGTCTGGGGGGGCTCCGGTGGAACCCCAAAACCCCCCCAGGCCTCCAGGTACCCCCCAAAACCCCCCAGGCTTCCAGGTACCCCCCAAACCCCTCCTCAGCACTCCCCAAACTGTTGATGACCCCAATACCCAGAACCCCCCTGAGCCCCCTGAATCCCCCCGGCCCCCTCGTACCTGCCATGAGCTGGGCGAAGGGCGGGGGGCAGGTGGACGGGATGGGCAGGGTCAGTTTGTTGACGGCCACCCCGTAGGCCACGGCCAGGCCGTCGATGCCCCGGTACGGCACCTCCCCGGTCAGCAGCTCCCACAGCAGCACCCCGTAACTTTGGGGGGGCAGAGGAAAGGGTCGGACCCCCCCTTCCTCAGAGCCCCCCCCCCCCTCCGAATGCATCCAGGTGATTCATAAAGGGCCCGGACACCTCCCAGACCCGCGGCGGCGTGACACCACAAAATCCAGGTGAACCCCACAAAATCCAGGTGACCCCAAAAATCCAGATAACCCCCCAAAATCCAGATAACCCCCAAAAAACCCTAGGTGAACCCCAAATCCCCCGCCCGAGGGGCGTTTGGCCACCCCCAGATTTCACCCCGGCGCGGAGTTTGCTCCCCGCCGGGACCCCGCGGGACCCTTCCCCACCTCCAGACGTCGCTGCCCTTGGAGAAGGTGGAGGCGCGGATCACCTCGGGGGCCATCCACGCGTACGTGCCGGCCGCGCTCATCTTGGTGGTCCGCTGCCACTCGCGGGCCAGCCCGAAATCGGTGATTTTCAGCGTCTTCCCGCTCACGTCGTCGCCCACCACGGGCTGTGCCAGCAGCACTGCCAGGGCACCGCGGGGCTCAGGGACCCCCCAAAATATCTAGGGTGTTCTCACCCCACCCACCCCCCCCAAAAAACAAAAGCAACTCGGTGTTTGTGCTCCCTCCGCTCCGCTGGGGACAGACGGGACACCCCTCCGCCCCACTGGGGACAGCGGTGGGTTCCCAGTTTGGGGTGACCCCCCCAATCCAGGACACTCATCCTGGGTCCCTCGGCCTCCACAGGCCTGACCCTGGGGGCTGCAATGTCCGGGACCCCCACCCTGGGGACCCTGAGGGCTGAGACCCCACCCTGGGGACCCCAATATCTGGGATTCCCCACCCTGGGGACCCCCATACCGGGGATCCACCACCCTGGGGACCCCAATATCTGTGATTCCCCACCCTGGGGACCCTAATATCTGTGATTCCCTATCCTGGGGGACCTTGGGGATCCCAATACCGGGGATCCACCACTCTGGGGACCCCAATATCTGTGATTCTCCACCCTGGGGACCCCAATATCTGTGATTCTCCACCCTGGGGACCCCAATATCTGTGTTTCCTCACCCTCGAGGACCCCAATGTCTGTGATCCCCCGCCTTGGGGACCCCAATATCTGGGATCCCCCACCCTTGGGGACTGACACCCCACCCTAGGACCCCCAACCTCTGCGACCCCCACACTTTGAAGACCTCAAGGACTATTTAGCCCCCCCCCCCCCCAAAAAAAAAAACCCCAAACCCAACCCCTCACCATTGCTGGACTTGAGGTCGCGGTGGATGAGGGGCACGGGGGTCCCGGCGTGCAGGTACCGCATCCCCCGCGCCACCTGGCGCGCCCAGTCCAGCAGCACGGCGGGGGGGACCCTGCGGCCGGCCAGCGCCCTGGACAACGGCCCCCCCGCCGCAAACTCCATCACCAGGCACAGGTGGGGGGGCTCCAGGCACACGGCCCGCAGCGCCACCACGTTGGGGTGCCGCAGGCGGGCGTAGAGCCGCGCCTCCCGCCGCAGGCTGGCCGCCCCCGCCGCCCCCGCGTCCCCCCGCGCCGCCTTCACCGCCACCACCTGGCCCCGCCAGGTGCCCCGGAACACGCGGCCGAAGCCCCCGGCGCCGATCACCTCCTCTAGCCGCAGCTCCCCGAAGGCCGCCCGCGCCGGTTCCCAGCTCCCCGGAGGGGACGGGGAACGGGAGCCGCTCCCCGGGGACGGGGGGGACGGAGAACGGGACCCCCCCGGGGATGGGGAAGGGGAGCGGGAGCCCGCCGGGGATGGGGAAGGGGAGCGGGAGCCCCGAGGGGAGGGGGGGAAAGGGGAGCGGGAGCCCCGCTCTGGGAAAAGGGGGGACAGGGGGGGCGATGGGGATAGGGGCGGTGAGGGGGAGTGGGACCCCGCGGGAGGGGATGGGGAGGGGGATAGCCGGCCCCACTCCATGGGGTGCTCTCCCCCCCCAGCCCCGGCCCCCAGCGATGGCGCCGGGGGGGGGCTCGGGGGTTCTTTGGGGGGGGCTGGAGGGCTCCTAGAGGTGCTCGGGGGTTCTTTGGTGTTTGGGGAGGCCCTATGGGTGCCCGGGGGGGGGGGGGTCTATGGGTGCCCCGGGGACTCCATGGGGTCCCTTTATATCCTGGCGGGGTCACTGGGGTCACCTGAGCTCTACAGGTGCTGCCTGGAAGGTCTGACAGCCCTGGGGGTCCCGGGGGGGGGGGGGGGGTTATGGGGGTCAGGGGGTGGTTATGGGTCCCTGGGGGTCCCTGTGGCTCCTGGGGGGGGTCCCCACACCTGACGTCAGTCCCTGTGGTCCCTTATAGCTCCTATAGGTCCCTTCTCGGTCCCTTTAGCTGCCGGCGGTTCTTACAGCCCCTGAAGGATCCGAGGGGTCCCTATTGATCCTTGGGGGTCCCTATGGATCCTTGGGGGTCCCTATGGATCCCTGGGGGTCCCGATGGCTCCTAGGGGTCCCTGTGGTCCCTGTTGCTCCTCACAGCCTCTATAGGTCCCCGGGGATCGCGACGATCCCAGCGGCTCCAGCGGGTCCCCGGGGGTCTCTGCGCCCCCTCCCCGGCCGTCACCCCCGCCCCCCGCGGGCCCCGGAGCCCCTCCGCCCCCCCGGCCCGCCGCCCTCCCGGCCCGTCCCGGCTCCCCTCCGCCCCGTCCCGTCCCCCGGGGCCCCCCGCGCCCCGTCCCGTCCCCGCCTGGTCCCGCCGGAGCTCCCCGCGGTCCGGGCCGGGGGGGGGGAAGGAAGCGGCGTCCGGCGGCGTCCCCCCGGGGGGGGGAGGGGGGTGGGCAGGGGGCGGCCCGGCCGCTCTGGGCTCCCGGGGGTCCGGCGGTTCCCCGGCGCTGTGGCTGAGGCGGCCCCGGGAAGGCGGAGCCGGGACATTGTCACCGGGACAAAGGAAAAGGAACCAGCGCCGGACGGGGCGGGCCGGGGGCACCGGACGCCGTGGGTGGGTGGGGGCGCGGGGGGTGGGGGACCGGACGAAGGGGGCGGAGCGGGGAGTTGGGGTGGGGGCGGTGAGCACGGCACCCCCCGGGACCCCCGCACCGGGCTGCGGGGGTGGGACGTGCGGGGACACCTCACGGGACAGCGGGAGCGGAGCCCCGGCGTGGGGAGGGGGCACCGGGCTGGGTGGGGAGGGGTCCCGTGTGTGTCCTCCCCCCCTTTTCCCCCTCCCCCGCTCCCCGCGGGGTCCCCCCGGTGCGCCGCTGGGGGGCGCTCTCCCCGCTCGGGGCACGGCGGGGCTGGCCACGCCCACACCCGGAAAAGGGCGTGGCTTTCTCCAACCCCGAGTGGGCGTGACCATCAGCGGGGCGTGTCGAATGAGGGCGCGGCTCTGTGGCGTCATCACCGTGCGCGCCCGGAAGCGGCGCCGGGACCTGAGGGGGGGGGGATTTTTGGGGGGTCCCGGGGAGGGTTTTTTGGGGGGGTCCCGGCGTCGCCATGGCGGGCGCGGCCGTGCTGCAGGTGCTCCGCCAGGGCGTGTGGGCCTCGTTGACCGGCGGCTGCTTCCTGGACCCGCAGCTGGGCGCCTTCGCCAACTGCGTGCGCCTCTACGTGTGGCTCTTCCTGCTGGGGCTGCCGCTCGGCCTCTACTCGGTGCGCCGGGGGGGCTCCGGGGGTCCCCAAAGGGCTCCGGGGGGGGGCTTGGGGGTCCCTGGGGATCTCGGGGGAGCTCCGGGGGTCTCCAAAGGGCTCCGGGAGGGACTTTGGGGGGGCTCCAGGGGTCCCCGGTGGGGTTTGGGGGTCCCCATAGGGCTCCGGGGGGGGCTTTAGTGATCCCCAAAGAGCTCGGGGGGGCTCCGGGCGGGGTTTGGGGGTCCCCAAAGAGTTTCGGGGGGGACTTTAGGGATCTCTAAAGAGCTCCGGGAGGTCCCCGGGGCTCCTCAAACCCCTCTGAGTGTCCCGGTAAAACCCGAGGCGGGGGTCCCCGGAGATTGGGGGGGGGGGGGTCTTTAGGGGCCGCTGACCCCTGCCCTGTCCCCGTTCCAGGCGCTGCCGCCCGGCCGCGCCGTGGCCGCCGTGTACTGCGCGCTGGTCGCCGCCTTCTTCGGCGCCGTCAAGGCCGTGACCTTCCGGCTGCACGCGCGCCTCGACCGCCGCGACCCCCGCGGGGACCCCGAGGGGGGGGCGGCCGCGCTGCTGCCCCCCCGCAGCCCCGAGGGGCGCCGCGGGACCCCCGCGTGAGTTCTGAGGGGCTGCGACCCTTCTTTGGGGGGGGTCTCCAAAGGTTTTTTGGGGGGCTCTCCAAGGGTTTTTGGGGGGGGGGGTCTCCAAAGGTTTTTTGGGGGGGGTCTCCAAGGGTTTTTGGGGGGGGGGGTGTTTTGGGGACTATTGGAGGGGTTTGGGGGTCGCCTCGTGTCTCCCCCAAAGCTGTTCCCCCCCCCCCCACAGCCCCCCCGGGGGGGATCTGGAGCTCTCGGTGCTGCGGTGGCCCAGCGCGACCCCCCCTCAGCTCTGCGGCTTCAACCAACTCTCGGTGAGTGCGGGGAGGGCGGGGGGCGCGGGGACCCCCCCCAGACACAGAGACCCCCCCCCCCACCCTTTCCAAAACCCACCTGAGTGTGTCACCTGTCCCCCAGGAGCTGCTGCCACACCTGGACACGGCCAGCGGGGCTGGGGGTGAGCAACACCGAGACCCCCTGCCCGGGGTTTTGGGACCCCCGGATTTGTGTCCCCCCACTCTAAACCCCCTTTCCTGTGTCCCCCCCCCAGAGCTCCCGGGGATCCTCACGGCCGCCGACCGGGACCGGCTACGCTCGGTGGGCGGAGGGGGCCCGGGGGGGGGCACGACCCCCGATGGGGCTGGGGGCGACTCCAGGACCCCCCTGACCCTCCTGCATCCTCCCCCCGCAGAGCTGGGGGTCCCTCCTGGCAGCCCCCCCCCATCGCCCCCCCAGGGGGGGGGGTCCCGGCAGCGCCACCCCCCCGGGACCCCCCCCTTGACTGAAGGTTGGGGGGGGTTTGAGGGTGAGACCCCCGGGGGGAGGGAGTGGGGTGGGGGGTGACCCCAAAACCGGGGGGGTGACCCCAAAACCGAGTGGGGGGGTCCAACCCCGTCATGGGGGGGCCCAGAGCAGTGACTGGGATATTTTGGGGGTCTGGGGGCTGCTGCCTCATAACTGTCAGGGCTGGGACCTGAGCGGGGGGGTGGTCACTGGGGGTCCTGCCCCATTCCCGGGGGGGTTTGCGGGGGCCTGCACCCCCCCACAGTGACATTTTTTGGGGGGGGGGACACCCCCCACCTCTAATCGGACTCTCCCCGTTCGTCCCGAAGGAGTTTCTGTCTCGGTGTTCGGGGCTGATAAAGAGAAATGAATTAATTAATGAATGAATTAATAAAGGCCGATAACGGTTTCAAAAGTCGGGTTTAGTTTATTTTTCTGTTTATTTATTTAATTATTTTTAATTTTTGGCGGTTTTCCCGCCACGCTCAGAACGGGGAGGGGCGGGCGGGGGGGGGGGGGCGCAGCTTGAGGAGGGAAGGGGGGGGACACCTGAGCCCATTTAAATGAGGAGGGGGCGCAGGGGGGGATCACAGGGGGGTGTTTGAGCCCCCCCATCCCATCCCCCCCCAGCGCGGTGGGAGGAAGCGGCAGAAGGAAGGGCGGGGGCGGGGGGGGGGCAGCGAGGCCGTCGGGGCCCCTTCAGCCGCCGCAGCCGCTCGGAACGGGGGGTCCGGTAGGGCTGGGACCCCCCCCCGAACACCGGGACCCCCCCCCCCGGACAGCCCGGACCCCCCCAGGTCACCGGGACCCCCCCCCCGGGACACCGGGACCCCCCCCCCAGCACGGTGACAGTGACAGGAGGGGCCACAGGTAGGAATGAGCGGGAAGGGGGGGGAGTTGGATTTTGGGATGAGGGGGGTCGTGCCCGTGGGGGGGTCTCACCCACCGGGGGGGGGTGTGTCTCTTGTCACCGCGTGTCCCCAACCCCCCAAAATTTGTGCCCGTTCCCCTCCCCCCACCGTGTGACGCCCCCCTGATCCCCCCCCCCACCCACACACACACACAGAGCCGCCACGTCTGATTTGTGGGGAGGGGGCCAGGAGATTTGGGGACCCCCCCGCGACCCCCCAAATCCCCGCCCGCCCTGAACCACCTGTACCTGCGGGGCAGGGGGGGGTCACCCACGCTGTCCCCCCCCATATTAACAGACTGGGGGGGGGGTCCAGGACGCTCCGGGGGGGCTCGGGGGGGGGGTCCGGGCGCCGCTTCCTTCGCTGGGGGGCGGGGGGGGGGCCGGACGCCGGGTCCCGCAGCTGGAGAAGGGAAGTTGGGGGGGGTTGTGTGTGTGGGGGGGGCCGGACGCCCGAGTTCACGCCGGGGGCAAGGTCAGCACCGGGGGCCCCGCGGGGTTTGGGGACGGGGGAGGGGGGTCTCTGGAGATGGGGTGGGACCCCCAGGGGTTGGGGGTCAGCTCGGGGGGGGGGTGCTGGGGGCAGAATTTGGGGGGCCCGTGAACCGCCGACACTTCCTGGATGGCAGGAAACCGCCGGCGGCGGCGCGTCCGGGCCCCCCCCCGCCAACATCCACCGGGTCCGCAACTTCCCCCCGGACCCCCCCAAACCCCCCCGGGGTCCAGGGGGCTGCTGAGGACAGCGGGGGGGGGGGCACTGGGGGTCCCGGTGAGGAACCGGGCAAAGGAAAGACCCCAATGTCCGGGGGGGTCCCAAGTGCTTCCCACCCCTCCCCCCAGCACCATTTTGGGGTCCCTGGTGGGGGTGGGGGAGGGTCTGGGGATGGAGGGACAGACACGGAGGGACAGAGGGACACGGGGGGGGGGTGAGGAGCCCCTCCCCCCCGGCTGAGCCCCGTGTCCCTCCCCAGGTGTCACCGTCGCCCCCCCCAAACCCCGGGGATCGCCGAGGCCGGAGCCCCCCCACCACCCCGGGGGTGTCCCCCCCCCCCAGTTGACCCGGAGAGGGGCGCGTGGGAAAAGGGGCGGGGTCTCCCGCAGGCGGGAATCCGCGCGCGGCCAATCAGAGCGCGGGCAGATTTCCCACGTTCCCATTGAGAAAAAAAAAAAAAAATCGCCGGGTGCGGGATCTCCGCTACAACCGCGCGGGAGGGGGGGGTGGGGGCCGGTCCCGGAGACCCCCGGGGGGGCTCTGAGGGGTCCCTGAGGGTCTCTTGGGGTTCCCTGAGCATCCCTGGGGGTCCTGAAGGGTCTCAGAGGGGTCCTAGAGGGTCCTAGGGGGTCCCTGGGGGTCCTGAAGGGTCTCAGAGGGGTCCCAGGGGGTCCCGGGAGGGGATAACTGAGGGGTCCTGGGGATTTTTGGGGAGGGGGGGGGACACACCATGCAGTCCGACGACCTCTTCCTCCGCAAAATGCGGGGCCCCTTGTCCCGGCCGCCCCCCACCCCTCAGGCGACCACCTCCCCCGCGGTGGGGGTCCCCTCGCCGCCCCCCTCCCCGCGGGGAGCCGCCCCCCGGCAGCGCAGCTGCAGCGAGGCCACCCCGGGGAGACCCCCGGAGGGCGGGGGGGGGGTCCCCCCGCGGCCGCGCTCAGAGCCACGAGGAGGGGGCGACGGTGGGCTCGGGGGGCAGCCCCACGGCCCCCCGGTTCCGCGACCCTCTGCTGCTGCTGGGGCTGGCGGCGGCCGGGGGGGACCCCGATTTCTTCCCCCGCCCGCCCTGGAGCCCCCTCCTGGCCCATTACGACGTGCAAAGCATCCTCTTCGACCCCGCCGAGCCCCCCCCGGGCCCCCCCGGCCTCATCTCGGGGGCTTCGGCCGCTCACCTGGAGCCCGAGGAGACCCCCGGGACCCCCCCGGCAGCCGCCGAGCCCGAGACGCTGGTGCTGAGCTGTCCCCGCTTCTGCTGCGAGACCGGGGGCGAGCAGGAAGCGGGGCTGGGGGGGTCCCCGCAGGGCCCCCCCGGGCCGGGGCAGCTGCCGAACGCGGCGGTGGCGGTGCTGGAGGAGCCCCCGGCCGGGGCGCGACCCCCGCACCCCATCGAGCACAGCGATGAGGGCGCCGAGTATTATCGCAAGTACTTCTATGGGAAAGGTGAGGTTTGGGGAGGGGGAATGGGGGTCTGGGGGCGCGGGACGGGGGGGGATACACCTGAGACAGGTGTGGAGGGGGCTGTGAGGGTCCCTGACCTCCCCCAGAGCATCAGAATGTGGCGGGTGAGAACCCCCAGACCCACGGCTGGGGCTGTGGGGGGCTCTGGGGGTCTCTGGGGGATCTCTGGGGGGTCTCTGGGGGGTCTCTGGGGATCCCGACCGCCTCTGACACTCCCTCTCCAGAGCACCACAACCTGCTGGGTGAAGACCCCCGGCTGGGGCCCGTGGCCGTGTCCCTGCGGCGGGAGGAGAAGGAGGGACCCCGGCCCCAGGTGCTGCACAGGATCATCCTGCGCACCTGCCAGGTGAGGTGGGGGGGGGGGGGGGGTTGAGGGGCCCCAGGTGGGAGGAGGAACCGCGGGGGGGGGGGGGCACGGGAATCCCGGGGTTGGGGGTTCCCAGAATGAGTTTGGGGGGTCCTGGGAGGTGGGGAGGGGTCAGGGGGCGGCGGAGGGGGGGGAGTCAGTGGGGTGGGGGCACCTGGGGGTCCCAAAAGCTCCATAGGGACCCCCCTGGGAGGGGTCTGGGGGTGCTCGAGGTGGGGGTCCCGTGAGTTTTCTGACCCCCCCCCCTCCAGCTGCGGACGCTGCGGGGGTCTGTGCTGGAGGAGGCGCTGCCCCCCAGCTGCCGCCCCCCCGGGGGTCGGGGGGTCCCCCCGCGGAAACTTCTGGAGCTGCTGCTGCCGGGGCTGGCGGTGGGGGGGCTGCGCCTCGCCCCCTCCCCCGCCGTGCAGGAGACCCTCCTCAAGCTGGACGAGCAGGGGGTGAGGGGGGGGGGCTTGGGGAGGGGGTTTGTACGTGACGGGGGGGGGGGATTTGTATCAGGGTGGGGTTTGAGGGGTCCGGGGTTTGGGATTTGGGGTGGGATTGATGGGATGGGATTTGGGATGGGATCCATGGGATGGGATCAGGACGGCATGGGATTTATGGGATCAGTGGGATGGGATCTGGGATGGATGGCATGGGGTGGGGTGGATTTGGGACGGGATTTGGGACGAGATCCGTGGGATTGGGATTTATGGGATGGGGTTGGGATGGAGTCAATGAGATGGGATCAGGACGGGATGGGATTTCTGGGATCAATGGGACGGGACAGGACGGGATCAGGACGGGACAGGTCGGGGACCCCCGTGCGAGGTCCCTGTGCCCCCCCGGCCCCCCCAGGTGAGCCGGCAGCGCAAGGTGGGCGTGCTGTACTGCCGGGCGGGGCAGGGCTCGGAGGAGGAGATGTACAACAACGAGGGGCCCGGGCCCGCCCTGGAGCAGTTCCTGGCGCTGCTGGGGACCCGCGTCCGCCTGCGCGGCTTCGGCGGGTACCGGGCACAGCTGGACACCCGCAGTGAGCGCCGCGACACCGGGGGGACACCGGGGGGACACCGGGGGACATCGGGACATGGGGGGCACACAGGGAGACACGGGCCACGGGGAGATATGGGGACACGGGGGACATGGGGGGGGGACACCGGGGGGACACCGAGGGGATACAGGGACATGGGGATGTGGGGACACCGGGTGGGACATGGGGACACCGGGGGGACACCGCAGGGACATGGGGACACCGGGGATATGGGGGGACACAGGCACACTGGGATATGGGGACACCGAGGGGATACAGGGATATGGGGGGACATGGGGACACTGGGGGGACATGGGGACACCGAGGGGACACGGGGCAAATGGAGGGACACCGGAGGGACATGGGGGGACACTAGGACATGGGTGAGGGGTTCCCTGCCGGGGTTGGGGGTCCCTTACGGGGTCGGGGGGCTCACCCGTGCCCCCCCAGCCGACTCCACGGGCACGCACTCGCTGTACACCACCTACCACGGCTACGAGGTGATGTTCCACGTCAGCACCATGCTGCCCTTCACCCCCCGGAACCCCCAGCAGGTACCGGGGGGGGGCCGGGGGGGTCACAGGGCCCTGGAGAGGGTCACAGAGGGGTCACGAGGTCATGGAAAGGACACGAGGGTCCGCAGGCTTTGGGTTCCCCCCAGCAGGAACCGGGAGCTCAGGGAGGTTGTGAGAGCTGAGGGGGGTGGGGGGGATCCTCTGGAGACCCCCCGGGACAGTCTGGGGGGCTCTGGAGACCCCTTCGTGACAATTTGGGGGAGCTCTGATTCTCCCCAGTGACATTTTTTGGGGGGCTCTGGACCCCCCAGTGCCAGTTTTGGGGCTCAGATCCCCCCCAGTGACAGTTTTGGGGACTCTAGACCCCCCACCCCCGTGACAGTTTTTGGGGGCTCTGGACCTTCCAGTGACAGTTTGGGGGGGCTCTGACCCCCCCCAGTGACAATTTCGGGGGTCTCTCCCCCCCCCCTCCTCTCCTCCCCCCGGCAGCTGCTGCGGAAGCGCCATATCGGCAACGATATCGTGACAATCGTGTTCCAGGAGCCGGGGGCGCGCCCCTTCTCCCCGCGCGCCCTCCGCAGCCACTTCCAGCACGTGTTCCTGGTGGTGCGCGTGCACGAGCCCTGCACCCCCAGAACCGCCTACAGGTGACCCCGGGGGTCCCCAAAAGGGGTCGGGGGGGGGGGGGCTCGTTCGGGGGGGTCCCCGAGGGCTCCTGAAGGGTTTGGGGGGGTCCCCCAAAAGCTCGGACGGGGATTGGGGGGGGAGAAAAATACCCAAAATTGGGGTTAAAACGTCCCGAAAAACCCCCAAAGTCCCAAATTTGGGGTTAAATCCCCCCCAGGTAACACCGACACCCCCAAATTTGGGGTTAAAATGTCCCCAAGACCCCCAAATTTGGGGTTAAAGCATCCCAAAAATCCCTCCAGAGCCCTAAAATTTGGGCTGGTTCCTCTCATTCAGGGGGTGCCGGGGGGTCCTCAAGGGGGTCTGTGGCTCTCTGAGGGTCTCAGAGTTTTGGGGGGTCCCCAAAATCCCCTAAAAGGGCTGGGGGGGCTCATCTGGGGGTCCCCAAGGGCTCCTGAAGGGCTGGGGGGGCTCTCCAGGGACTCTGGGGGTCTCTCTGTGGCTCTTTGGGGTCTCCCCTGGGTTTTGGGGGGCCCTTTTTGGGGTTGGGGGGGCTTGCAGGAGGGTTCACCTGGGGGATCCTCTTGGGGGTCTCCTCTGAATTCTCTGGGGGGGGAGTCTCATCATCCCTGGGAGGGTCTCCCCCAATCCCTGGGCGGGGTCTGGGAATCTCGCACACATTTTGGGGGGTCCCTAACCAACCCCTCCCTTGTTTTTTTCGTGGTTTTTTTTTTTCTTTTTTCTTTTTTTCCTTTTTTCCTTTTTTTGTTTTTTTTCCTTCCCTTTTTTTCTTTTTTTTCCCCTTTTTTCTTTTTTTATCTTTTTTCTTTTTTTTCTTTCCCTTTTTTTCTTTTTTCTTTCCCTTTTTTTTTCTTTTTTTTTCTTCGTTTAATTTTTCCTTTCTTTTTTTAATTTTTTTTTTCTTTTTTCATCTTTTTTTCTTTTTTCTTTTTTTATCTTCTTTTTTCTTTCCCTTTTTTTTTTCTTTTCTTTTTCCTTCGTTTTATTTTCCTTTTCTTTCCCTTGTTTTTTTCCTTTTTTTTTCCTCTTTTTTCCATTTTTTTTTTTATTCCCCCCCCACCCCACCCCACCCCCCGCTCCCCACTTCAGCGTGGCCGTGGTTCGTCCGGAGGACACCCCCCCCTTCGGGCCGGCCCTGGGGCCGGGGCAGCGTTTTTTGGGGGGCTCGGGGCTGCGCCCCTTCCTTCTGGCCAAAGCCATCAACGGCGAGAACGCGGCGGCGCGGGGGGGGGCGCCTGGGGGCCATGGCCGCGCGTACCCGCCGCCAGTACCTGCAGGAGCTGCTGCGCGTTCACGCCGGGGGGGCCCCGCTCCCCGCGCCCCCCCGGGGGCTCCCCACCCTCGGGGGGCTCCGCCGGGGGGGCTCCGGGGGTCCCTCGGGGGCCGTCGGAGCGGCGGGGGGGGCGGTGGTGGCGGGGGCGTTGGTTTGGGGGGCCCGAGCCCAGGGAGGGGGGCCCGGGGGGGTCGAGCTGCCGTGTCTCCTGGGGGTGGCCGCCGAGAGGATCGTGGTGGTCGCCGCGCCGGCCGGGGGGGTCGCCAATCGAGGGGCGGGGTGTGGGGGGGGGGGTGGTCGCCGATTCGGGGAGACCCCCCCAGAATCAAGGTCCCGGCGGCGGCGGGGGGGGCGAGGGCGAGTTCGCCCCAAATTCGCACCCGGGGGAGCCCCCTCGGAAAGAGGGGGAGGTCGCCATCCAGGGGGAGGAGGTCGCCACTCAGGGGGGGGTGGTCGCCACGGCGGCCCCCCCCGCCGGGACCCTGTTCAGCTGCGCCTGCCGGGACGTGCTGGGCTGGGCGTTCTCCGAGGGGCGCCTGGAGATCTTCCATGGGGGGGGACAATGGCTGCGGCTGCGCCTGCCCCACGGCGCCGCCCCACAGGTGGTGGCCAGGCTGCAGGTGAGGGGGCGGGGCGGGGGGGGGCGGAGAAATGGGGGTGGGGGGGTTGGGGGCATTTCTGTGGGGGGCGGAGCCGTGGGGGGGCTTTGTGGGGGGTCTCTGTGGACGTCCCCATGTCCCTAACCCTTGTCCCTCCCCCCCTCAGCCGGTGACAGGGGCTCTGGGGGGGTCTGGGGGTCTCTGGGGGGGTCTCCATGCCCCTAACCCCGGTCCCCTCCGTCCCCAGGCGGTGACAGGGGGTCTCTGTGGGGGTCTCGATGTCTCTGAGGGGTCTCTGTGGGGCTCTGGGGGGGTCTCCGTGGGGGTCTCGGTGTCTCTGAGGGGTCTCTGTGGGGCTCTGGGGGGGTCTCCGTGGGGGTCTCGGTGTCTCTGAGGGGTCTCTGTGGGGCTCTGGGGGTCTCTGGGTGTCTCTGGGGGTCCCCGTGCCCCTGACCCCTGTCCCCCCCGTGTCCCCAGGCCGTGACCCGCGGCTGCGAGGTGCAGGAGCTGGCGCTGCCCAGGGGGGCCGGGGGTCGCCGGGGGTTCCGCGTGGACCCCTGGGGGGTGGTCACGGCCGTCACCCGCTTCTCGTTCGCCGAGACCGCGGGGCTGCGGCCGGGGGCGCGCCTGCTGCGGGTGGGACGGAGCCCCCTGCCCCGGGGAGACCCCCGCGGGCTGCGGGAGCTGCTGCGGAGACCCGCGGGACCCCTGACCCTGCTGCCCCCCGACCGCGACGGGCGGCCCCGCAGGTGGGATTTGGGGGGGGGGGGGGGTTGGAGGGGGGGCATTGAGGGGATTTGGGGGGCATTGGGGGCTTGGGGGGGTTTGGGGGATTTAGGAGGGATTGGGGGGGAATCGGGGGGGATTGGGGGATTGGAGCTGGGGGGAGATCGGGGGCTTTGGGGGGGAATTGGGGAGATCCGCCCCCCCGTTCCGGGTGTCCCCAGTGTCCCCCCAGTGTCCCCCCAGTGTCCCCCAGTGTCCCCAGTGTCCCCAGTGTCCCCCAGTGTCCCCCCAGTGTCCCCCCATGTCCCCAGTGTCCGCAGTGTCCCCGTATCCCCCCAGTGTCCCCCCAGTGTCCCCAGTGTCCCCAGTGTCCCCGTATCCCCCCAGTGTCCCCCCAGTGTCCCCAGTGTCCCCAGTGTCCCCCAGTGTCCCCCCAATGTCCCCAGTGTCCCCAGTGTCCCCCAGTGTCCCCCAGTGTCCCCCAGTGTCCCCAGTGTCCCCCAGTGTCCCCCAGTGTCCCCCCAGTGTCCCCCAGTGTCCCCAGTGTCCCCAGTGTCCCCAGTGTCCCCCAGTGTCCCCCCAGTGTCCCCAGTGTCCCCAGTGTCCCCAGTGTCCCCGTATCCCCCCAGTGTCCCCAGTGTCCCCAGTGTCCCCGTATCCCCCCAGTGTCCCCCCAGTGTCCCCAGTGTCCCCCAGTGTCCCCAGTGTCCCCGTGTCCCCCCAGTGTCCCCCCAGTGTCCCCAGTGTCCCCCAGTGTCCCCAGTGTCCCCGTGTCCCCCCAGGAGTTTCTCGGAGCTCTACGCCCGCTCTCTGGAGCAGGGCCGGGGCTCGGGGGGCGGGGGCGACCCCGGCCCTGGGGACGCCGGCGGCGACATCGGCGACACCAGCAGCGACTCGGGCGGCGACAGCGACTCCGGGGGGGCTCCGGGGGGGTTCTCCCCCCACGCCCTGCGGCTGCTGCGGGCGCTGGCGCTGGATGAGGAGAGCACCCCCTTCCCTCCCGGGACCCCCAGCCCGGGGACCCCCAAAGACGCCGGGGGACGCGCCCCCAGCCCGTGAGTGACGCCCCCACCCCTGGGGACCCCCAAAATCCCCCCCGGAACCCCCATAATTGTCACCCCCTCCCCCGTCGCCCCCCAGGCCCCCCCTGGCTGACCCCACCCCGGACCTGCTGCTGCCACATCACAGCTCCCCCCCGGCTGGGGACACGGTGAGTCCCCTCAGTGTCACCTCGTGTCCCCCCCTCAGTGTCCCCACGTCCCCGCTGACCCCCCTCCCCCCCCCCCCCGTGTCCCCAGGGCCCCCCCCCGGATCCCACTGGTCCCACGGCGCCCCCCGAGCCCAGCCCGGCCCTTGGCCCCTCGCTGCGACACTCGCTGGGCAGGCGTGAGTGGCCTTGTCCCCCGTGTCACCTCCGTGTCACCTCCGTGTCACCTCCGTGTCCCCTGTGACCCCTCTGTGTCCCCCTGTGTCCCCTCTGTGACCCCCCCCATGTCACCTCTGTGTTCCCCGTGACCCCTCTGTGTCCCCCCCCAATCCATCCCACGTCCTCTGGGGGTGTCCTCTGTCCCCCCTCCATCCCCTGGGGGTGTCCCCAAAGCCCCTTGGCGTGTCCCCTGTCCCCTGGGGGTGTCCCACCCCTGCTGGGGGGGGTCCCCCACTGTTGTCCCCGTGTGTCGTCCCCCCCCCAGTGCTGTCGGGGTCTGGGGACCCCCAGGAGGAGGAGTGGGACGTCATCGCCTGCCTGGCCACGGCCTGCAGCGGGGTCCTGGAGGCCATCGCCCGGGGGGGTGAGGGGGCTCTGGGGGGGATTGGGGGGATCTGGGGATGTTTGGGGGGGCCTGGGGGGTGTCTGGGGGGTTTGGAGGGGGTCTGGGGGGTGTTTGGGGGGGGTTTTAGGGGTCCTGGAGGCCATCGCCCGGGGGGGTGAGGGGGCTCCGGGGGGGATTGGGGGGACCTGGGGGGATTTGGGGGTCCTGGATGTGATCACTGGGGGGGTGTTCTGGGGGTTTTGAGGGGGTCTGGGTGGGTTTTGGGGAGGTTTTGGGGGTCCTGGAGGCTGTCGCCCAGAGGGTGAGGGGGCTCCGGGAGGGGGGTTGGGGGGTCTTGGACATCATCACTGGGGGTTCTGAGGGTTTTGGGGGTCCTGGTGACCATTGTTGGGGGGATTCTGGGGAATGTGGGGGGCTCTGGGGAATTTGGGGAGGTTTTGGGGGGTCCTGGAGGCCGTTGCTGGGGGAGGTGTGGGGCACTGGGGGAGATCGGGGGGAATTTGGGGGATCACAGGGATTTTGGGGGAGGGGGGCTGGGGGGACTCGAGGGATTTTGGGGGGGCTGCGAATGGTGAGGGCCGGCATAGGGAGGACCCAATTGGGGGTCTCACCCCCCCAAACCCCCCCCCAGGGCATCAACTCCGGGAGCTCCCCAACGTGGGGGTCCAGCAGAGCCCGAGCCCGGCGGCCCCCGAGGATGAGTATGGAGGGGATTGGGGGGGTCTGGGGGGGTCCCGGGGGGTCCCCAGGAGGGTCCCACCCCTCCCGCGCCCCCCCACGCAGGTCCCAGGGCCTCTCGGAGAAGGTGGCGCAGCTGGAGGCGGCGCTGAAGCGGCTGCAGGAGGATCTGCAGGAGGTGGGGGGGACTGGGGGGCGCTGGGGGGGACTGGGCGAAAACGGAAGGGGTTGATCTATGAGGTCTCTATGGGGCAGGGTCTCACCTGGGGGTCTCTGTGGATTGATCTATGGGGCAGGGGTGACCTGTGGGTCGCTGTGGGGCAGAGTCTGATCTATGGGTCGCTGTGGGGCACGGTTGATCTATGGGTCGCTGTGGGGCAGAGTCTGATCCATGGGTCACTGTGGGGCACGGTTGATCCATGGGTCGCTGTGGGGCAGGGGTGATCCATGGGTCGCTGTGGGGCACGGTTGATCCATGGGTCGCTGTGGGGCACGGTTGATCCATGGGTCGCTGTGGGGCAGGGGTGATCCATGGGTCGCTGTGGGGCAGGGGTGATCCATGGGTCGCTGTGGGGCACGGTTGATCCATGGGTCGCTGTGGGGCAGGGGTGATCCATGGGTCGCTGTGGGGCACGGTTGATCCATGGGTCGCTGTGGGGCACGGTTGATCCATGGGTCGCTGTGGGGCAGGAGTGATCTATGGGTCGCTGTGGGGCGCGGTTGATCCATGGGTCGCTGTGGGGCACGGTTGATCCATGGGTCGCTGTGGGGCACGGTTGATCCATGGGTCGCTGTGGGGCAGGGCCAAGAGGCGCAGCAGCGGTTCCGGGACGAGCTCCGCGGGCTCCGGCGCAGCGCCCGGCGGCTGCAGCGGGGACGGGACGGCGACAGCGAACGGCGCGGCCGCGGCGGCAGCGTGGGACCCCCAGGGACCCCCTGAGACCCCCCCGGGACCCCCCCCGGGGACCCCCTGAGACCACTCAGGGACCCCCGAGACCCCCCAAGAGCCCCTGACACCGCCTGGGGACCCCCGAACCTCCCCCTTGGGGACCCACCCCGACCTCTCTGGGGACCCCCGAACCTCCCCCTTGGGGACCCCCGGATTGCCCCTCCCCCCCCCCCCGCGCTGTGGGGACCCCGCAGGACTCGGGGACACCCCCCCCCCCCCGCCCCGGGCACAGGGGACACGGCCAGGTGGGCACCGTGACGGCCCTTGCACGCTCCTCCCCCTTGCACACCCACCCCTTGCACACTCACACCCCGCTCGCACTCACCCGGTGCGCCCCCCCCCCGCACACGCTGCCCCCCCTTTGCGCACCCACCCTGTGCACATCCCTCCTTTGCACACTCAGCCCGTGCGCCCCCCTTGCACGCTCACCCCTTGCACACTCGTCCTGTGCCCCCCCCCCCCACGCCGTGTGCCCCCACTGACTGTGAAACTGAAACTGTGACACCCCCCCGTGTCCCCCCGCCGTGTGACAATGTGACACTGGAGCCCCCCCATGTCCCTCCCCCCGTGTGACAATGTGACACTGGAGCCCCCCCCGTGTGACACTGGAGCCCCCCCATGTCCCCCCCCGTGTGACAATGTGACACTGGAGCCCCCCCGTGAGTCCCCTCTTGTCCTCCCCCCCAGGTGACACTGGACCCCCCCCTCCCCTCGAGGGGGACGCGCCGGGACCCCCCCGACCCCCGCCCCCCCCCAGCAATAAAAACCCTCCGGCCTGTGACTGCGGCTCCTCCCAGTTCATCCCAGTTCATGCCAGTGCTCCCAGTGCCCCATTCCCGCCCCATTCCCTGCCTCATTCCCGACGTTCCCTGCCCCATTCCCACCCCATTTCCCACCCCATTCCCGATGTTCCCTGCCCCATTCCCATCCCATTCCCGACCCCATTCCCAGCCCCATTCCCGACCCCATTTCCCACCCCATTCCCGGCCCCATTCCCTGCCCCATTCCCGATGTTCCCTACCCCATTCCCACCCCATTCCCGGCCCCATTCCCTGCCCCATTCCCGATGTTCCCTGCCCCATTCCCAGCCCCATTTCCCACCCCATTTCCCACCCCATTCCCGGCCCCATTCCCTGCCCCATTCCCGATGTTCCCTGCCCCATTTCCCGGCCCATTCCCGGCGTTTCCCACCCCATTCCCGCACCCCACAGACACCCCCTAACACCCCGGCCCCGCCGCGGGCAGAGCCGGCCCCACATCCCCCGGGGATGTCCCGGCGGTGGGGCGGGGGATGCGGGAAAACGGGATTTTCCCCCCGGCGGGGACCCCCAAATTCGGCCCCCCGGGGGGAACCGCGGCCCCGGGCGGCCCCGCCCCACGGGGGACGGCGGTGGCGGGGGTGACACGCGGGTGGCGCTGGGGACACGGGGACACGCGGTGGGGACACGGCGGGGACAGCGATGGCGGGGCTGAAAACGGCCAGCGGGGAGGACATCGACGGCTCCTTCGAGCTGCGCGTGGAGCTGGAGGGGGGAGATGATGTGGGGCAGGAGGATGTGGGGCAGGATGTGGGGCAGGGCCAGCCCCGCGTCCTCACCCTCTGTGTCACCGGGGACCTGCACGTCGGGGGCCTGGTGCGGCGGATCGCGGAGAGCTGCGGTGAGTGACCCACCGAGAGCCCTGACCCACAGAACTGACCCATGGACTGCCCTGACCCATAGAGGGCCCTGACCCATGGAGAGAACTGACCCTTAGAGAGCCCTGACCCATGGAGAGCCCTGACCCATGGAGAGAACTGACCCACAGAGAGCCCTGACCCATAGAGAGAACTGCCCCACAGATAGCCCTGACCCACAGAGAGCCCTGACCCATAGAGAGAACTGACCCATAGAGAGCCCTGACCCACAGAGAGCCCTGACCCATGGAGAGCCCTGACCCATGGAGAGAACTGACCCATAGAGAGAACTGACCCATAGAGAGCCCTGACCCATGGAGAGCCCTGACCCATGGAGAGCCCTGACCCTTAGAGAGCCCTGACCCATGGAGAGAACTGACCCTTAGAGAGCCCTGACCCATGGAAAGCCCTGACCCTTAGAGAGCCCTGACCCATGGAGAGCCCTGACCCATGGAGAGAACTGACCCATAGAGAGAACTGACCCATAGAGAGCCCTGACCCATGGAGAGCCCTGACCCACAGAACTGACCCATAGACTGCCCTGACCCACAGAGAGCCCTGACCCATAGAGAGAACTGACCCATAGAGAGCCCTGACCCATAGAGAGAACTGACCCACAGATAGCCCTGACCCACAGAGAGCCCTGACCCATGAAGAGAACTGACCCATGGAGAGAACTGACCCACAGAACTGACCCAAGACTGCCCTGACCCATGGCACTGACCCACAGCACTGACCCACGGCACTGACCTATGGCCGGAGTGACCCATAGAGAGCCCTGACCCACAGCCCCCACCCCTCCCCCCCCGGGAAGGACCCTGGGGACAATTGTCCCCCCCCCGGTGTCACTCAGCGATCACTGGGGGGGGGTTGGTGTGTTTGGGGGGGGAGGGGCGGCCTTATCAGGGGGTCCCGGCCCCCCCCCCCCATTTCCCTCCCCCCCCCGGGCTCCCCCTGGCCGGGCTGATAAGAGCCCGCGGGCTAGAAATAGCTCCGCAGTGCCCCCCCCCTTCCCCCGAGCCCCCCGGATGTGCTTTGGGGGTGCGGGGGGGGGGGACCCCTGGAGCCCCCCAGGAGCCCCCAGACCCACCGCGGCCCCTCACGGATGCTCTGGGGCATCCCCCAGCCCCACAGAGCGCCCCCCCAAACCCCATTAAAGACCCCCCCACCCCCTTTACCCCCCCCTCTAAACCCGCTCCAGGCCCTCCAAGACCCCCCAAACCCCATTAAAGACCCCCCCAAGCCCCCCCCAGCCCCCCCAAACCCCGCGGTGCCCGCAGGGGACCCCCGGGCCTGGGGCGACCACGCCGTGTGGTGGGAGCAGCAGCGGCGGTGGCTGTTGGACCCCGCGCCCACCCTGGACGCGCTGGGGGTCGGGGGGGGGTCCCGGCTGCGCTTCACCCCCCGGCACCGCCCCCTGCGCCTGCGCCTCCCGGCCGGGGGGGTCCTCAGGCTGCGCCTCAACTTCGCCGGGACCCCCGGCAGGGCGGCGGCCGCGGCCTGCGGGCTGCTCGGTGGGTCTGGGGCGTCACTGGGGGGTCTGGGGGAGTCATTGGGGGGTCTGGGGGCGTCATTGGGGGGTCTGGGGGCAGCATTGGGGGGTCTGGGGGCGTCACTGGGGGGTCTGCGGGCTGCTCGGTGGGTCTGGGGGCATCATTGGGGTCTGGGGGCATCACTGGGGGGTCTGGGGGCGTCATTGGGGGGTCTGGGGGAGTCATTGGGGGGTCTGGGGGCGTCATTGGGTGGTCTGAGGGCTGCTCGGTGGGTCTGGGGGCATCACTGGGGGGTCTGGGGGTTTCACTGGGGGGTCTGGGGGCTTCATTGGGGGTCTGGGGGTTTCACTGGGGGGTCTGGGGGCTTCATTGGGGGTCTGCGGGATGCTCGGTGGGTCTGGGGGCTTCACTGCGGGCTGTTTGATGGGTCTGGGGACTTCATTTGGGGGTCATTGCGGGGTCTGGGGGCGTCATCTGGGGTCTGGGGGTAATTTGGGGTCCCGGGGGGTCCCGCAGTGATCCCCGGGGGGTCTCTGGGCTAATTTGGGTCTGGGGTCTCCCAGGGGTCCGACACCCCGAGGAACTTTCGCTGCTGCGGCCGGAGCGGGGGGAGGGGCGCGCCCCCCCCCCCGGCCCCCCCCGACCTGGACGTGACACACCTGAGACCGCGGGCAGGTAAAGGGGGAGGGGCAGGGGAGGGGTCTCCGGACCCCCCCCCCCGTGCCTGCCCCTCCCCCACATCCCTTTATCCCCGCCCCCAGACGAAGCCCCGCCCCCCGCGCTGCCCCCCGAGATGCTCCGCCCCCTCCTGAGCCCCAAATTTGGAGGGCGCGACCCCCCGGGACCCCCCCGGAGCCCCCCTGGGAACGCCCTGCGGCGGTGGGCGGGGCTGCACGCAAGGTGAGGGGCGGTGCCCGAGGGGCGGGGCTTGTGGGGGTGTGGTCCGTATGGGTGGGGTCCATCTGGGGGCGGGGCTTGTTTGGGTGGAGTCTGGGTGGGTGGAGCTTGACAGGGTGTGTCCTCTGGGCTCGGCTGGAGTTTGTGGCGTGGTTTGGGTTTGGGGGCGGGGCTTGGTGTCCGGGTGTGGCCAGGGCGTGGCCGAGCTCAGGCTCCGCCCCTCACAGGTGGTTGGACGTGGGGCGGTCGCTGATGGAACAGGGCGTGGCCGAGGATGAGGAGCTGCTGCTGCGCTTCAAGTACCCGTGCGCCATGGGGCTGGACCCACAGGTACCCCACATCCCCTCCAGGGACCCCAAAATCCACCCCACGGACCCCAAAATCCTCCCCAGGGACCCCAAAATCCCCCCAGGGACCCCAAAATCCCCCCAGGTACCCATGTGCCATGGGGCTGGACCCACAGGTACCCCAAAATCCACCCCACGGACCCCAAAATCCTCCCCTGGGACCCCAAAATCCCCCCAGGGACCCCAAAATCCTCCCCTGGGACCCCAAAATCCACCCCACGGACCCCAAAATCCTCCCCTGGGACCCCAAAATCCCCCCATGTACCCGTGCGCCATGGGGCTGGACCCACAGGTACCCCACATCCCCTCCAGGGACCCCAAAATCCACCCCACGGACCCCAAAATCCTCCCCTGGGACCCCAAAATCCCCCCAGGGACCCCAAAATCTGCCCCTGGGACCCCAAAATCCACCCCCCAGGTACCCCAGATCCCCCCCAGGACTCCAAAATCTGCCCAGGGACCCCAAAATCCATCCAGGTGTCCCCCCAAATCTCCCCCAGGGACCCCCAAACCCTCCTGTTACTCCCCCAACACCCCAAGAAGTCCCAGATCCCCCCTGGGACCGCCCGGGTGTGGTTTGGGGGTCCCTGGGAGGGGTCTGGGGGGTCCTTGGGGTGGATTTTTGGGGGTCGAGGGCCCCCCCAGATGCCCCCCGGTCCCCCCAGGACGGCCGGCGGGTGGCGCTGCTGCAGCAGCAGGCGCGGGGGGAGCTGCTGGCCGAGGAGATCGAGTGCACCGAGGAGCAGGGGGTGCTCTTCGCCGCCCTCCAGGTACCCCAAAAAACACCTGGGACACCCCGAAACCCGCCCCGGGTCACCTGGGGCACCCCGAAACCTGCCCCGGGTCACCTGGGACACCCCGAAACCCACCCCGGGTCACCTGGGACACCCCAAAACCTTCCCAGGGTCACCTGGGACACCCCGAAACCCGCCCCAGGTCACCTGGACACCCCGAAACCTGCCCCGGGTCACCTGGGACACCCCAAAACCTTCCCAGGGTCACCTGGGGCACCCCGAAACCTGCCCCGGGTCACCTGGGACACCCCAAAACCCGCCCCGGGTCACCTGGGACACCCCCAAAACCCACCCCGGGTCACCTGGGACACCCCGAAACCTGCCCCGGGTCACCTGGGAGCCCCCAAAACCCACCCCGGGTCACCTGGGACACCCCAAAACCTTCCCAGGGTCACCTGGGACACCCCGAAACCCGCCCCGGGTCACCTGGGGCACCCCAAAACCCACCCCGGGTCACCTGGGACACCCTGAAACCTGTCCCGGGTCATCTGGGACACCCCGAAACCCACCCCGGGTCACCTGGGACACCCCGAAACCTGTCCCGGGTCATCTGGGACACCCCGAAACCCGCCCCGGGTCACCTGGGACACCCCGAAACCTGTCCCGGGTCATCTGGGACACCCCGAAACCTGCCCCGGGTCACCTGGGACACCCCGAAACCTGCCCCGGGTCACCTGGGACACCCCGAAACCCACCCCGGGTCACCTGGGAACCCCCAAAACCCACCCCGGGTCACCTGGGACCCCCCAAAACCCTCCCTGGGTCACCTGGGACACCCCGAAACCTGCCCCGGGTCATCTGGGACCCCCCATATCCTGTCCTGGGTCACCTGGGACTCCCCAAAACCCACCCCGGGTCACCTGGGAGCCCCCAAAACCCTCCCTGGGTCACCTGGGAGCCCCCGAAACCTGCCCCGGGTCACCTGGGACCCCCCATATCCTGTCCTGGGTCACCTAGGACTCCCCAAAACCCACCCCGGGTCACCTGGGAGCCCCCAAAATTCCCCCTGTACCTGAAAAATCCCATCCTGGACCCCCAGTATCAGATCGAGGGGGAAGAGTGGGGGGACCCCCCTGAGCCCCCCCAGGAGCCCCAGGACCTGGACACGGCCCTGGACAAACTGGAGCTGAGCCTGGGGGGCGGCGGGACCCCCGGCCTGGCGGTGAGACTGGGGGCACTGGGGGGCACTGGGATGGGATTGGGGGGCACTGGGGGGCACTGGGGGGCACTGGGAGGGGATTGGGGGGCACTGGGGAGCACTGGGGGGCACTGGGATGGGATTGGGGGGCACTGGGGGGCACTGGGAGGGGGGAATTGGGGGTCTGGGGTCACTTGGGGGGCACTGGGGGTCACCGATGGTTTTTGGGGGGGTCCCCAGGAGGAGCCCGGAGCCTCCCCTGAGCTGGAGGAGGAGCTGGAGATCCACAGGTACCCCCGACCCACGACCCCCAGATTCGGGGTCCCCCCCGTGGGTGTTTTGGGGTCACCTTTGACCTCCCCCCTCCCCAAATTCGGGGTGTTCCCCCCCCCCCCAGGCCGTCCCCGTGGCCGTTCCGGGGGTCCCGCCCCACCCGGGCTCTGCTCTCGGGGTCGTCGTTGTCACTCTGGACCCCCCCAGGCACAGGGGGCCCCCACCAACAGCTGGACCTCCGTGGTGAGACCCCAAAACCCCCCGGGGACCCCCCGAAACCACCCTGAGACCCCCCAAAATCTACTGGGGACCCCCCGGCGACTCCCCAAAACCTCCTGGGGACCCCCCAAAACCACCCTGAGACCCCCCAAAACCACCCTGAGACCCCCCAAAATCTACTGGGGACACCCCGGGGACTCCCCAAAACCTCCTGGGGACCCCCCAAAACCACCCTGAGACCCCCCAAAACCACCCTGAGACCCCCCAAAACGCCCCGGGGACCCCCAAAAATCATCCCGAGATTGCCCCAGCACCCCCAAATCCCCTCCAGAACCCTTTGGGGACCCCCAAATTCCCCCCCCCCTCGGGACCACCCCAGGGCCCCCAAATCCCCTCTAGGACACCCCAAATTCCCCCTCTTGGGTTTCCCAGGACCCACAAATCCCTCCTAGACCCCCCTGGGACACCCCAAATCCCCCTCGGGACCCCCCCGAACCCCCTTTTTCCCCCCCCCCATCCCCAGGCTGTGAGGTGACCCCCGAGGTGGATTTGGGGGCGCAGAAATTCGGCCTCAAACTCCGAGTGGGGACGAGCGAGACCCTCCTGCGGTGCCGTGATGTGGGTGGGGGTCCCGGGGGGGTCCCGGGGGGGTCCCGGGGGTTTTGGGGGGGTCCTGGGGGTCCCGGGGGAGGTCCTGGGGGGGGTTCAAGGGGGTCCCGGGGGTTTTGGGGGGTCCTGGCAGGGTCCCTGGGGTGGTCCCGGGGGTTTTGGGGGGTTCTGGGGGGCTCCCAGGGGTTTGGGGGTGGAGGGGAAATGATAATTGGGAGGGATTTGAGGGTCCTGGGGGGGGCTTTTGGTGAGGAGGGGGGTGTGTGAAGTTTTTGGGGTTTTTTTGGGGTGGTTCTCAGGGATTTGGGGGAGGGGGGGGTCTGGGGAGAATTTGGGGGTCCTGGGAGCTTTTTTTTTGGGGAGTGGGGCTTGAAGGAGCTCGAGGGCTCCTGGGGGGATTCTTGGGGGGATTTGAGGGGTTTTCAGGGGGATTTGAAGGATTTGGGACTTTTTTCTGTCCGATTTTTTTTTTTGGGGGGGGGGGGCTCTCAGTGAGCTCGGGATTTCCCGGGGGATTTGTTTTTTTTGGGGGGGGGGGGGGTGTTGATCGGATGGAAATTTTGGGGTGTGTCCCCCCCCCCTCCCCCCCAGGCCCCCCAATTCGCCCGCTGGTTCTGCGGCATCGGCGCCGCCTCGCGGGGGGGGCGGGGGGGGGTCCCCAGCGGAGATTCGGGGGGTCCTGGGGGTCCTGGGGATGCGGCCGGACCCCCCCGGGACCCCCGCCCGGCCTCCCCTGGACCCGCGGCGGTTGTTGCCCCCCCGATTCCAGCGCCGGGTCAAGGCCAAACAGGTACCGGGACCCCCCCCCGCAGAGACCCCCACTCACATTTAACCCCTCCCAAAGAGCCCCCTCCTCACATTTTAACCCCCTCCCCCAATTTTAACCCCTTCCCCCCCAGTTCGCCCAGCGGCTGCTGCAGGTTTTGCTCCGGGAGGGGCCCCTGAGCCCCCCCCAGGCCCGGCTGCGCTTCGTGGAGACCTGGAGGGGCCTGGCCGGCTTCGGGCTGGGACACTTTGTGGTCAGGTACTGGGGGGACACTGGGGGGAATTGGGGGGCACTGGGAGGGGGATCCCCGGTGTGCTGGGAGTGTCCCCACTGTGTTTTGGGGGGTCCCCGCTGTGTTTTGGGGGGTCCCAGCTGTTTCCAGGGGCTCTCAGGTGGTTTTGGGGGGGGTCCCCGTGGTGTTTTGGGGGTCCCAGCTGTGTTTTGGGGGGGGTCCCAGCTGTTTCCAGGGGCTCTCAGGTGGTTTTGGGGGGGGTCCCCGTGGTGTTTTGGGGGTCCCAGCTGTGTTTTGGGGGGGTCCCAGCTGTTTCCAGGGGCTCTCAGGTGGTTTTGGGGGGGTCCCGGCTGTGTTTTGGGGGGGGTCCCACAGGTTCCAGGGGCTCTCACCTCTTTCTGGGGAGCTCTCAGGTGGTTTTTGGGGTCCCCCAAGAGGTTTTTGGGGTCCCCCAGCTCTGTTTTTGGGGTCCCAGGTTCCAGGGGTCCCCCAGCTCTGTTTTTGGGGTCCCAGGGGGCTCTCAGGGGGGTTTTTGGGGTCCCCCAGCTCTGTTTTTGGGGTCCCAGGGGGCTCTCACGGGGGTTTTTGGGGTCCCCCAGCTCTGTTTTTGGGGTCCCAGGTTCCAGGGGGCGGGCTGTGATGAGGTTCTGGCCGTGGGCCCCTCGCGGCTGCTCCGGCTCCAGCTCGGCAGCGGCGCCGTCACCCGGAGCTGGAGCTACAGCGACCTGCGGCAGTGGGACGTCAACTGGGACAGCCAGCAGGTCAGCTGGGAGCACTGGGGATGGACTGGGAGGCACTGGGAGGGACTGGGAATGGGCTGGGGCGGGATTTGGGACTGCACTGGGAAGGACTGGGGGGCTCAGGGAATCCCCGCAGTGTATTTTGGGGGGCACGGGGGGCTCAGGGGGGCTCTGATACCCCCGCAGTGTATTTTGGGGGGGTCTGACCCCCGTGTCCCCCCAGGTGCGGCTGTGGCTCAGCGGTGACGTCACCCTGGGGCTGCAGGTGCTCTCGGCGCCCCCCCGGGCCCTGCACCAGTTCCTGGGGGGGTACCTGGCGCTGGGGGGGCTCCCCCGGGACCCCCTGGAGCTGCGGCGCCTCATGGAGGGGGGGTACGACCCCTGAGAGCCCCCCCCCCGCCCAACATCGCTGTCACCTCAGTGTCACCCCCTCAGTGTCACCCCAATGTCACCCCCAATGTGACCCCGGTGCCACCCGCGTCCCTCCAGTGTCGCCTCCAATGTCACCTCAGTGTCACCCACTGTCACCCCCAATATCACCCCCAATGTCCCCCCAGTGTCACCCCAAAAAGCTCAACACGCTCCTGGTGCTCAAAGGGACCTCGGTGGTTGTGGGGTGACTCGGGGGAGGGGCTTGGAGACCCCCCAGATTCTTATGGGAGGAGTTTGGACCCCCCAAATCCTTGTGGGAGGGGGCTCAGACCCCCCCAATCCCATACACGGGGGTCCCACCCCATCCCTGCGTCAGGCAATGGGACCCCAAGAGACCCTCCTGGCCCCCAAATCACCCCCCAAAAATGTCCCCAAAGCCCCTCCTGACCCCCCCAATCCCCCCAGTTCTCCTCCTGACCCCTCCAAGCCCCCCAATTCTCCCCCTGGCCCCCCTCTGTCCCCACGCCGGGTCACTGCTCCGCTCTTTATTGGGGGGGCAGCGCCCCAAAACCGACAGGAGGTGGAGGGGGGGGAGGGGCAGCGCCCCCAGACCCCCCCTGAGGGGCGGGGGGTGTCCCCGGGGGGGCCCCAGGGGGGGGTCGGGGGTCACCGGATGGCGATCAGCCCCACGTCCATCAGCTTCTGGATCTTCTGGGCAATCAGGGGGTTCTTGAGGTGCCTGGGGGGGAGATGGGGGATCAGGGGGGGACCCCGGGATGGGGACAGGCTGGGACACCCTGGCGACATGCAGGGACACCTGGGGGACAGTTGGGGACACCCTGGGGGGCTCTGGGTGACCTGGTGGGCGCTCACTGAGCTGCCCCAGCTGGGCAATGCCACCCTGCCAGCCCACCCTGGGGACACTCGGGGACCCTGAGTGACCCCCCCAGACCCTCAGGGACCCTCGGTGACACCGCCAAGGACCTTGGGGACCCCTTGGTGACCCCTCAGGGCACTCACTCGCTCAGGGCCTGGGGGTCTTTCTGCATCTGCTCCAGGATGAGGCGCATGGCCGGGTCGCCCATGATCTGCTGCACCTCGGGGTCGGCCAGGGCCCGGCGCCGCAGCTCCTCGGGGGGCTCCGAGCGCTGCTGCTGCCCCCGCAGGCACCGCCGCTGCCCCTCGGCGGCCTCCTGGGGGGGCACGGGGGGGCACGGGGGTCACACAGGGCATGGGGGGTCACAGGGGGGGTCACTGGGGTCAGGGGGGCTCCGAGCGCTGCTGCCCCCGCAGGGCTCCCAGAGCTTAGGAGAGGTCCCAGGGATCAGGGGGTCTCAGGGGGGCACAGGGATTAGGAGGGATCACAGGGGGGTCCCAGGGGGGGCTGCACCCCCAGGCAGAGCTGCTGCCCCTCCGTGGCCTCCTGGAGGACACGGGTGGTCCCAGGGGTGTGTGGGGTCCCAGGGGGGTCCCGGGGGGGTCACCTTGCAGGAGGGGTCGAGGTCCAGGGCGCGCTGATAAACCTCCATGGCCTTGGTGTAGTCGCGCATGGCCTCGAGCGCCGCCGCCTTCCGCGTGTAGCCCTTGACTGGGGACACGGGGGGGACACGGGGGACACAGGGACACACGGGGATACACAGGTTCAGGGGTTCCAGCCCAGGTGGGGACACCAGGACAGGTGGAGCGACACAGGGACAAGAGAGAACACAGGGACAAGAGGGGACACGGGGAAGGGCAGAGGAGGAGGCGGGTGAGGATGATGAGGGCACAGCAGAGGAAGGGCAGGGCCTGTCCCCGCCTGTCCCCAGGTGTCCCCCACTCACTGAAGGTGGGCTCCAGCCGGATACACTCCTCACAGTCCTGTGGGGAAAAAGAGGCTCAGGAGGGGCCCAGGACCCCCAAACCGGCCCCTGCGCCCCCCAGAGCACCCCCAGCACTTCCTCTGTGCCCCCAAACCGACCCCCAAGTGCCCTTTGACCCCCAAAACCCGCACCCCGTCCCTCTGTCCCCAAACAACACCCCAGGACCCCCAAACCATTCCCAAACCCCCCCGAATCCAGACCCCCCCAAACCAACCCTCAGGATCTTCTTCCACCCCTCAATCCACCCCAGGACCCCCAAACCAACCCCAAGCCCCCTCCCCAGCTGTCAAACCAACCCCAAATCAACCCCCAAGACCTTCAGGACCCCTCAAACCCCCCCCAGGACCCCCCCGCAGACCTTGAGGGCCAGGGGGAACTCGAGCAGTTTGGTGTAGCAGGCGGCTCGGTTGCTGTAGAGCCGCGCCTCGTGCGGGTTGCGCCGGATGGCCTCGCTGTAGTGCTTCATGGCCTGGGGGTAATCCCCTGGAACACAGCCCTCCTCACTCTCAGGGCCCCCCCAAACCCCTCAGGGCCCCCCCAAACCCCCTCAGGGCCCCCCCAAACCCCCACCTCGCTGGAAGCACTCGTTGCCTTTGTTCTTCTCCTCCAGCGCCAGGTCGGGGTCGATGTAGGCCAAGCGCTCCTGCTCCTTCAGGATCTTCTCAGCCTGCAGCAGGGATTTTGGGGGTTCAGGGAGGGGGGGGCTGCAGGCGTAGGGAGGTGGGGGTCACCCCCAGGTGTCCCCCGTTGTCACCTGCTGGCACTTCTTGAGCACGTCGGGCGTGCGGTGCTCGGCCAGGGATTTGTTGTAGAAGTGCACGGCGTCCTTGTAGCGCTCCTCGCGGAAATACGAGTTCCCGATCCGCGCGTACGCCCTGGCGGCGACGAGGACGATTTCAGGGGGACAGGGACGGTTTAGGGGGGGCAGCAGAAACCCCCCCAAGATGCTCCAAAACCACCCCCTCCCCACCAAACTCACTTGGCAATCTGCCTGTAATCCTCCCGGTTCTCCCGGCCCACCTCGATGGCGCGCTCGCACAGCGCCCGGCACCGCTCGTACTCGCCCGTCTCGAAGTACACGGCTGGGAAAAGGAAAGAGGAGAAATTTGGGGGGGTCCTGAGGGGGTTTTTTGGGGTTCCCTGGGGGAGTTTTAGGGTGACAAACCTGCTTGGTTGGTGACGTAGGTCATGTTGGTGGGGTCCAGCTGCTCGGCGCGGGTGTAGTGCTCCAGCGCCGCCGGGAATTCCTTGCGCTTGTAGGCGGCATTGCCCAGCTCCTTCTCCTTCTGTGCCTGTGGGGGGACCCCAAAACCGGCTGGAATCACCCCAAAATTCACACTCACATCCTCCCACCATTACCCAGCTCCTTCTCCTTCTGTGCCTGAGCAGGGGAACCACAAAAACGGCTCGAATCACCCCAAAATTCATATTCACATCCTCACACTATGACCCAGCTCCTTCTCCTTCTGTGCCTGAGCAGGGGAACCCCAAAACCGGCTAAAGTCACCCCAAAATTCACACCCGGACCCTCACGCCATGACTCAGCTCCTTCTGCTGCTTAATCTGAAGGGGGGACCCCAAAATCGGCTAAAAGACACCCCAAACTTTAGGCCCTCCCACCATGACCCAGCTCCTCCTGCTGTGCCTGAGAGGGAGGAGATCACCCCGAAACTGTCACCTCACCCCAAAACCTGGCTGGGATCCTCCTCAGATCCCACCTCCTCCTCATCCAGCACCCCAAAACCTGCCCCACAGCCCCCCCATATTCCCCACAGCCCTCCCAAATTCCCCTCAACACCCCCAAATCCCCCTGAACACCCCCAAATCCCCCTCAACCCGCACAACTCCCCCCAACCCCAAACTCTCCCCTCAGGTGTGCGGGGCCGTCCCCCAATCAATTTTTGGGGTTCCCCCCCCTCACCTCCTGCTTGTTCTGGGGGAGCTCCTCAGCTGGGGGGGGCTGGGAGGGGGCTGGGGGGGGGCGGGGGGGGCGGGGAAGGCGCCTCCTCCTCTTCCTCAGCCCCGCTCAGCTCCACGCCCAGCAGCACGCTCAGCGTGGTCATCACCCGCGGGTCCTGCAGCTTCCTGGGGGGAGATCGGGGGGGTCAGGGGGGGCTGCACCTCGAAATTCCTCACCTCAAAATACCCCCCCGAGGGGCTGCACCCCAAAATTCCCATCCCAAAATGCCCCCCCGAGGGGCTGCACCCCAAAATTCCCATCCCAAAATGCCCCCCCGAGGGGCTGCACCCCAAAACCACTTCCCAGCCCCCCAAAACTCCTTCCCAGCCCCGTCAAGCCCCCCAAAAGAGGTTCCCAGCCCTCCCAAGTTCGTTCCCAGGCCCCCAAAATGGGGTTCCTAGTCCCCCAAATCCCCTTCCCAGCCCCAGAGCCCCCCCAAAGGGGTTCCCAGCCCCCCAAAACCCCTTCCCAGCCCCCTCAAAACCTCCCAAAACCCGTTCCCAGGCCCCCCGAGCCCCCCAAAGGGGTTCCCAGCCCCCCAGAAGGAGGTTCCCACCCCCCCAAAAAGAGGTTCCCAGCCCCCCAAACCCTCCCCGAGCCCCCCAGGCCCGGCACTGACGCCCCCAGCTGCCCGGGGTCGCTGCGCAGGGTCTCCAGCAGCCGCCGGTACTCGGGGTCCCCCAGCAGCCCCCGGGTGCGGGGGTCGGCCTCCAGCCGCGCCAGCAGGTCGGGGGCGCTGAAGGGGTTCAGCAGCTTCCGCTCTGCAACGGGGCCAGGACAGGTCAGGGACCCCCAAAACACCCCAGGGGACCCCCAAAGTTCTGTCCTGAGCACCCCAAAACTGCCTCGCTCTCCCTTAAAGGGACCCCAAAATTCTCCGGCTGCTTGAAAGGTTTTAGGGACGCTTCAAAGCTGTCCGGGGGGCGCCCCACAGCCCCTGCAGCCCCCCAAACCCCCCTGGGAACCCCCCAGATCCCCCTGGAGCCCCCCAAATCCCCCTGGAGCCCCCCAAACCCCCCTGGGAGCCACCAAAACTTCGCTGGGAGCCCCCCAAACCCCGCTGGGAGTCCCCCAAATCCCCCTGGGAGCCACCAAACCCCCCTGGGAGCCCCCCAAACTGCCTTGGAAGCCCCCAGATCCCCGTGGGACCCCCCAAACCCCCCCCCGGGACCCCCCCCTACCCGCCAGCCTGGCCTCCACGCCCCGCAGGCCCTGCAGGAGCTGCTCATTGCCGGGGTCCCGGGCCAGCCCCTCCTCGTAGGTGGCCTTGGCCTCCTCCAGGCGCTGCAGGAACTCCAGGGCTGCCGCCTTCCTCGAGTAGCCCTGGGGGGACAGGGGGGACAGGGCTCACACCCTCCCAGGCCTCGGGGGGGCCTGGGACCCCCAGAGTGACCCTCTGTGGTCAGTCCCTCACCCTGACCCTCTGGGGGACCCTGGGATCAGCGCCTTGCCCCATCCCCTCCATGACCCCACAAACCCCCAGGTCGGCCCCCACCCCATAACCCCCCCAAAATCAGCCCCAGTCCTGCCCCTAAATGACTCAGTGGGGAGCTGTACAGACCCCCAAGATCACCCCCCTATGCCATCCCCTCTGTAACCCCACAAACCCCCCAAAACCAGCCCCAATCCTGCCCCCTCCACAACCCCATGGGCAGCTGCCCAATCCCCACAAAACCAACCCCCTGCCCAGCCCGTAAATGACTCAACGGGGGCTGTACAAACCCCCCAAGGTCAGCCCCAAATCCTGTCCCCTCCGTGACCCCAAAGACCCCCTCAGACGACCCCCCACCCCATCCCCTCCATGACCCCACAGAAACTGTACAGACCTCCAAGATCAGCCCCCCGCCCCATCCACCCGTAACCCCATAAACCCCCCAAGAACACCCCAACTCCCCTCCACGACCCCACAGGAAACGTACAAACCCCCTCAGGACCACCCCCCTATGCCATCCCCTCCGTAACCCCACAAACCGCTCAGATCACCCCCCAAAGCCCCCCGGCGCCCACCTTGGCCCAGTCGGGGCGCAGCTCCAGCGTGCGGCAGGCGTCGGCCAGCGCTCGCCCGTAGTCGCCCAGGCGCGCGTAGGCGGCCGAACGGTTGCTGAACAGCACGTGGTTGTCGGGGTCCCGGGAGATGGCGGCCGAGTAGTGACCCACGGCCGCCCCCACGTCCCCCGCCGCCAGAGCCCGGTTCCCCCGCTCCTTCAGCTCCTGAGCCTGCCCCCGGCAGCGGGACACACGGCGAGGAGGAGGAAGGAGGAGGAAGGAGAGGACAAGGGGAGGCATGGGAATGGGAAGGGGGGAGGATGAAGGAGAAGAGAATTGGAGGGGAAGGAGGGAAAAGGGGAGAAGAGCCAAGGGCCGGGAGCAGCAAGGGGTGAGGAAGATGAGGATGAAGGTGAGAGGAAGAGCAGGTGCGGGAACGGAGGAGGATGAAGGAGAGGAGGAAGAAGGAAAAGGGGCGAAGGGAAAGGAGGGAGAGCAGCGAAAAGCCAGGAGCGGCAAGGGGTGAGGAAGATGAGGAGGATGAAGGTGAGAGGAAGAGGAGGCACGGGAACGGGAAGGGAGGAAGACGAAGCAGAGGAGGAGAATGAAGGTGAGGAGGATTGGAAAGAGGGAAAGGAGGGAGAACAGCAAAAAGCCAGGAGCAGCAAGGGGTGAGGAAGATGGAGAGGATGAGGAAGATGAGGAGGACGAAGAGGATGAAGGTGAGAGGAAGAGGACGGAAGGGAACGGGAACAGAGGAGGACGAAGGAGAGGAGGAAGAGGGAAAAGGGGAGAAAGTAAAGGAGGGAGAACAGCGAAAAACCGGGAGCAGCAAGGGGAGAGGAGGAGGATGAAGAGGATGAAGATGAGCGGAAGAGGAGGGACGGGATCGGGAAGGGAGGAGGATGAAGAGGAAGAGAATTGGAGAGGAAGGAGGGGAAGAAGGGAGAACAGCGAAAACCCGGGAGCAGCAAGGGGCGAGGAAGATGAAGAGGATGAAGGTGCGAGGAGGATGAAGATGAAGGTGCCAGAAGAGTGAAAGTGTCAGGAAAACGAGAATGACGAAGGCGCGAGGAAGACGAGGAGGATGAAGAGGCACGGGAGGGCAAGCGGCAGGAAGCGGGAGAAGAGCAACAAGAGGGGGCGAGGGAGGAGAGGCGTGAGCGAGGCCGGAGGGATGAAGACGAGAGAGGGGAAGACCAAGGAGAGGCAGAGAGAAAGAGGAGGAAGAAGAGGAAGAACGTGAGGAAGGAGGCGCTCACCGGAGAGCCCGAACCCCCCCCGGGATCCCTCAGGGACCCCCGGCCAAGGCCAGACCGCCCTGAGCCCCCTCAGAGACCCCCGACCCCCACAGACCCCCCGATCCCCTCAGAGCCCCCCGACCCCCTCAGAGCCCCGCCATCCCCTCATGGGCCCCCGACCCCCCACAGACCCCCCCGATCCCCTCAGAGCCCCCCGACCCCCTCAGAGCCCCGCCATCCCCTCATGGGCCCCCGACCCCCACAGACCCCCCGATCCCCTCAGAGCCCCCGATTCCCTCAGGGCCCTCCCGATCCCCTCAGAGCCCCCCGATCCCCTCAGACTCCCCCGATCCCCTCAGAGACCCCCGACCCCCTCAGACTCCCCCGATCCCCTCATGGCCCCCGATTCCCTCAGGGCCCCCCGATCCCCTCAGACTCCCACGATCCCCTCAGAGCCCCCGATTCCCTCAGGGCCCCCGACCCCCTCAGGGCCCCCCGATCCCCTCAGACTCCCCCGATCCCCTCAGACTCCCCCGATCCCCTCATGGCCCCCGATTCCCTCAGGGCCCCCCGACCCCCTCAGAGCCCCCCGACCCCGGCAGGGACCCCCGATCCCCCTCAGGCTCCCCCTAAACCCGCCCAGCCCGGGCCGCAACCCCGACATCCGCCCCCCGAGCCCCTCCGCCGGTCCCCGGGACCCCTCCGGCCCCTCGGTGCCCCCCCCGGGCCCCGTCCGGTGCCCCCCCCGCCACCTCCGCCATGGCCGCGGCTCCGCTCCCGCCGCTCCCGCGCCGCCCTCTGGAAGCTGCTAGAACCCCGCGGCCACGCCCCCTGCGCCCCATTGGCCACGCGCCCCGCCCGCCCGCCCCCGCGCGCGCTCCCATTGGCCGCCTCCCCGCCTTCCCGCCTTTCCATTGGCTGGCGAGGGGAGAGGCGCCCGCCCCATTCCGGACCCGCCCCCGGCGGAAGCCGGCCGCATGGGCCGCCCCCGCGCGCTGCCATTGGTGGGATCTGCCGGCGCTGAGCGCTGATTGGTTGGGTTCCGCAGGGAATTCTGGAATTTTCCGCTTTTCCCATTGGCTGCGAGCGGCGCTAATCACAGAGGCCGGGCTGGGAGGAGCGGGGAGCTGGGGATGGGGCGCGCCCCCTGGCGGCGCGGAGGTCTGGCTGGGAGGGCACCCAAGGGCGGGGCTTGCTAATGAGAGGCGTGACTTGTATTAAAGGGGCGTGGTTTACACTAGGGGGCGTGGCTTGCACGGGGGACCCTCGCCCGAGTCCCGGGGGTGAATCCAGCAGGTCCCTTTGGGGGAATGGAGGTGTCGAGTGACACACGCGTGACCTTGACAGGGCCCTGCTGTGACCTCCCCCACCCCCAGCCCCAGTGTCCCCCCCTCCAACCCTCCCACTCCGAGGGGTCCCTGTGTCCCCACCCCCGGGACCTCCAGGGACGCCCCCACCCGTCCCCTGCGACCCCCCGATGTCACATCACACCCCCCACCCCGAATTCCCGCCCCCCGGCCCCCCCCAGTCCCACGGGAAAGAGGCGCCGGCAGGAAAAGGAGCCGCTGGGTTTATTGGGGGGGAGGGGGCGAGACCCCTCGGCCCTCTTGGGTCGGTTTTTCTCCTGATTTTGGTCCTTTTCTCCCCAAATCCAACGGCAGGGGCGGGGGGAGGGGTGAAGGCACCTCGCAGGGGGGGGTGGGGGGAGGGGAAGGGGGGGGCACAGACCCGACCCGAGGGCGCGTGGGGGGAGGGGGAAACCACCCCGACCCCTGGGTCACCCCCACGCCCACCCCGCAGGCTCTGTCGGGGTCCTCCCGGAGGTCCCCAGGGGGTTCCCCCCCCCCAAAAATCCCATTCCTGCACCAAATCCGCCGGTTTTACCCCCTCCCCCCCCGCCCCAAAAAAGCCGCGGTGCCGAAAAAAAAAAAAAAACAACCCTTAAAAAACCCCCAAATGCCCCTAAAAGACTCCCCCCGAAATGTCCTCGGAGCCACAACCCCGGCACGGGCTCCCCGAAAACGCGCCGGGGGGTGTCCCAGGCCGCCCCCATCAGGACCCCCCACCTCCTCCTCCCCCCCCATGGGGTACCTGCCCCCCCCGGTACCCCCGAACTGCGGGGGGGGGCAGGGGGGGCGGCGGGGGGGGGTACACGGTGCGGATCCCGCCCTCCTCGGGGGTCCTCAGCGGCCTCAGCGCCAGCCGCCCCCCGCCCCCTTTGGGGGGCTGCAACGCCGGCCCCCCCAGACCCATCATCCTCCTCCTCCTCCTCCTCCTCCTCCTCCACCAGCCCCCCAGCACCCCCAGCACCACCCCGGCCGCCGCCGCCGCCGCCGCCCCCAAAGCCGCGGCCGGGGGCAGAGCCGGGGGGACATCTCCGGCCGGAGCACCGGGAGAACCGGCCTGGGGGGGCTCCCCGGCCCCGGCCCGGGCTTGTGCGCAGAGCGGGGGAGCGGCCGGAGGTTCCAAAGCCGCCAGACAAACCCGGTACGGAGCTCGGGGCTGCAGCGCCCGCACCACGTACTCGCCGCGCTCCCCCCGCACCAAGGTCTCGGTCACGGCTCCCCCCCCGGGCCGCAGCCAGCTCAGCCTCAGCGACGCCCCGGGAGGGGCCGGGGGCCACCGCACCCTCAGAGCCCCGCCGGGAGCCGCCTGCACCCACAACCCCGGCGTGGCCGCGGCTCCGGGCGACGCCGCCGCCACCACCACGGCCGGGGGGGACACCGGCGACGTCGCGGGGCCCGCGGCCCCCGGGGCCGGGCTGTCGCAGGCGTCCATCTCCCCGCGCAGCTCGTTGACCGGCAGCCCCCGCAGCCTGGCGGGCGCCTGGCACAGCAAACCCCGCACCTCCAGGCGCGGCGGCGCCCGGCGCCGCAGCCAGTCCCGCAGCCAGGCCAGGTTACAGCCGCAGAACCACGGGTTGTTGCGCAGCCCCAGGTGGCTCAGGCTGCCCAGGTCGTCGAAAAGCCCTCGGGGCAGCGTGGTCAGGTTGTTGTCCGACAGGTCCAGCCTCTCCAGCGCCCTCATCCTGGCCAGCGCTCCGGCGGGCACGTGGCTGATGGCGTTGGCGGCCAGCGACAGGCGACGGAGCCGAGCCCGGGGCAGGTTGGCCGGCGGCGCCGCCAACGCGTTCCGCCCCAGCGACAGCTCGCTGAGGTTGCCCAGGCGGCTGAAGGTGTCGTCGGCCATGCGCTGGTTGGCCAGCAGGTTCCCGTCCAGCACCAGGCGCCGCAGCGCCGGCAGCCCCTCGAAGGCCCGCAGCGGGATGGTGTGGATGCGGTTGTCGTCCAGCCGCAGCTCCTCCAGCGCCGGCGGCAGCCCCGCGGGGACGCTGCTCAGGTGGTTGCGGGAGAGGAAGAGGAGGCGCAGCCGGCGGTTCTCGGCGAACGCGTCCTCCTCGATGCCGGCCGCCGACACCGAGTTGTCGTCCAGGTGAAGCCGCTCGAGCAGCGGCGCCCGGGCCAGCGCCCGGCGGCACAAGCCGCGCACGTTGTTCTCCTGCAGGTGCAGCTCGCGCAGGGCCGGCGGCAGGTGAGCCGGCAGCTGCTCCAGGGCGTTGGCGTACAGGTAAAGCACCCGCAGCGCCGGCAGCCGGCCCAGGCGCGCCGGGATCCCCGCGTCGCCGATGCGGTTGTTCTGCAGGAACAGGGTGGTGGCGCCGGGCGGGAGCCCCTCGGGCACGGCCGTCAGGCCGCGGTCGTTGCAGTAAACGCGGCCGCCGGAGCAGCGGCAAACGGCCGGGCAGGCCCGAGCGGGGCCCGCGGCCACCGACAGCAGGGCGATGGTGGCCACGGCCGCGAAGGTCAGCGGGCCCGGCGGCCCCCCCCGCGCTGCCCGGCCTACCGGAGGGACGAGGAGGGAGAGGGGAGGGGGGGCCATGGGTGGGCGGGGGTCCTGTGGGGTGGAGGGGAGGAGGGGGGGGTCAGGGAAGTGGGGAGGGGGTGCGGCCCCCAGGTCCCGTCCCCGTCCCCCCCTCCCGGCCCCATATGGGGTGCTGAGGGGGTCGCCGTCCCCAGCCTGAGCACGAATGCAAAGGCAGGACCCCCCCCTCCCCTCCTCAGCACCGCCCCAAATAAAGGGGGGACAGGACCCCCAGACCCCCAGCATGACCCCATAGAAAGGGCAGGGACCCCCCCCAATAAAAGGGGACCACGACCCCCAGCATGACCCCATAGAAGGGACAGGGACTCCCCCCATTATAGGGCACCCCCCAATAAAGGTGGGCCAGGACCCCCAGACCCCCAGCATGACCCCATAGAAGGGACAGGGACCCCCCCATTATAGGACACCCCCATTAAATGGGCACCAGGACCCCCAGCATGACCCCATATGGGGCAGGGACCCCATAGAAGGGGCAAGGACCCCTTGGCACCCCCCAATTGTAGGACACTCTCCCATTATAGGGCAGCCCCCCATTAAAGGGGGACCAGGATCCCCAGCCTGACCCCATGGAAAGGGCAGGGACCCCCCCCCATTATAGGACACCCCCAATAAAGGGGGACCAGGACCCCCCAACATGACCCCATAGGAAGGGCAGGGACCCCTCCCACAATTAATTATAGGGCACTCCCCCATTATAGGGCACCCCCCAACACTTCCTAAGCCCCCCCCCCGCCTTTTTGGGGTCTCCCCCCACCCTACACCCAGAGCAGGGCCCCCCCCAGCCCCCCCGTTCCCCTCTCCCCCGTCCCGTCCAGGTGTGCCGGGGGCGGGGCCTCACCTGGCCGCTCTCGCTCCTCTCGGTGCCCGGCCCGGCGTTACCGGCGCCGGTGCTCCATGGCCCCCCCCCGCCCCGCCGGGGGGGCCGCTGTGGGTGGGGAGGGGGCGTCATGAGACCCCCCCCTCAAATGACATCCCCCCCTCCTTTTCATGTGACCCCCACCAGGACACAGGTGTGCTGCTGCTCCCCCCACCCCTCCGAGGGGCCAATTAACAGCGTGGCTAATGAACCCCCCCCCCCCTCATTAACAGCGCCTCGTTAATGACCCCCCCTCCCTCGGGGGGGGGGAGGTGCCCCAGGGACCCCCTTGCGTCAGCCCCGGGCTCGCGGGGGGGGTCAGATGACACCTCCGGGGGGGGACACAGGTGACACCCCCTGTCACCCCCCGCCCCCCGTGAGCTCTGGGGGGGCTCGGGGGGGATTTGGGGGAGCCCACGGGGGGGGGGGGGTCAATGCCCTAAACCCTGATCCTGCCCCCCCCTCCCCCACGCCTGGAGCATCCTCGGGGGGTCCCGGGGGGGGTTTGGGGGGGTCCGGGGGGTGTTTTTTTGGGGGGGGGTCAGACCCCCGCACGCTCGGGCCCCTCTTCCCTCCCCTCCCCCCCCTCCAAACCCGGCCGGTTCCTCCCCCTCCCCAATGGAGCTACCGGGCGGGTTGGGGGGGCCGGGGGGGTCCTGGGGGGGCCGGGGGGGTTTGGGGGGGGTCACTGGGGGTGCTCAGGGTGGGGGAGGACCGCGCTGGGGTCTCCCCCTCCTCTCCCGGACGCCTGGGCCCCTCCCCCCCCCCCTCCCCGGGCTGGAGCATCCCTGGGAAGGGAAGCGGGGGGTGGGGACAGCGCGGATTTTGGGGGGGCTGGGGGTCGGAAGGAATTGGGGCGGGGGGGGGGGGTCCCTGGGTGTGGGGAGGGGTCGCTCCCAGAGGCTCCGGGTGGGGACGGGCCCCGCTCCGGCCGAACGGAGCCCCCCCCCCCCATCCCCCCCCCCCTCCCGGGGCTGGAGCATCCGCGGGTACCGCCGGGGGGGGGGATGGAGGGTTTTGGGGGGTCCCGGGGGGGTCTGGGGGGGGCCGGGGGTCCTTACCGGGTGGGCTACCGGCCGGCGCGTGCGGGCCCGGCGGCGGCGGCGGCGGCTGCGGGCGTGGGAAGGCGGCGGCGGGGGGGGGGGCCTGGGGAGGGGGGGCCGGGCCGGGCCCGCCCCCCGGCGCGGGGGGAATTTGGGGAGGGGGGGGGATTGGTGAATTTGGAGCACGGGGGTGCAATTTGGGGAGGGGGCGGTGGGAATCGTATGGGGGGACTCCCCCTCCCCCCCCGTGACACGAGGGGTCCCTCATCCCCCCCCCCGGTGTGGGGAGGGGCGGGTTTGGGGGTCGCGGGGGGCGGGTCCTCCCCCTCCCCGGACCCTTCCCTGGGTTCTGCCCAGACCCCGAATTCCCTCCCCCAGCCCCATTTACAGGCGAGGGCGCCCCAATCGCCCCCCAAACCTCCGAGACCCCCCCCAAGTGTCACCCCAAAGGGTCCCCAACTTCAGCCCCCCGCCCCAACCGCCCCCAAAGGGGGTCCCCGACCCCACGGCTGCCCCAAAGGGGGGGTCACAACTTCGTCCCGCCCCCTCAACGGCCCGAATTGCCCCTTCCCCACCCCAAACTGCCCCCCATTCCCCCTCCCCACCCCAAATCCCCCCTTCCCCACCCCAAACTGCCCCTCCCCAGCCCCCCAAATTGCCCCCAATTCCCCTTCCCCACCCCAAATCCCCCTTTTCTCACCCCAAACCGCCCCCAATTCCCCCTCCCCACCCCAAATCCCCCCTTCCCCACCCCAAACTGCCCCTCCCCAGCCCCCCCGAACCACCCCCAACCCCCCCCTCCCCATAAATAAACAAACACTCCCATCCCTCGGGGCCAACATCTTTATTTGGGGGGGGGAGGGCGCGGGCCGCGTGGGGCCGGGCCTGGGGGGGGCTCGGGGGGGTTCGGGGGGACCCCTGGCTCTGCGGTTCGTGTCGGGGGTCACTTGTAGAGGATGTCGTAGTGGCCGGGGCGGTAGAGGAGGCACACGCGGGGCTGCGAGCCCTCGGGGAACACGTGCGGGTTGGTGGCGCCGCCCTCGCCGCGGTCCATGTACTCCACCAGGATGGAGACGTGCAGCGCCCGCGCCAGCGCGATGATGTGGATGTGGTCGCTCTCCTTGCACATGGGCTCCACCTCCTGCGGGGACAGCGGGGTGAGGGGACAGCGGGGACAGCGGGGGGGGAACGGGGTCACTGGGGGGTGAGGGGACACGGGGACAGCGGGGACATGGGGACAGCGGGGGGATACGGGGTCACCGGGGGGTGAGGGGACACGGGGACAGCGGGGACAGCGGGGGGGGAACGGGGTCACCGGGGGGGGAACGGGGTCACTGGGGGGTGAGGGGACACGGGGACAGCAGGGACATGGGGACAGCAGGGGGATACGGGGTCACTGGGGGGTGAGGGGACACGGGGACAGCGAGGGGGGAACGGGGTCACCGGGGGGTGAGGGGACATGGGGACAGCGAGGGGGGAACGGGGTCACCGGGGGGTGAGGGGACATGGGGACAGCGGGGGGGGAACGGGGTCACCGGGGGGGTGAGGGGACACAGGGACACCAAGGGGACAGGGGTCACCAGAGGGGTGAGGGGACATGGGGGGACACAGAGGGGACATTGGGGGGTGAGGGGACACAGGGGACATCGGGGACACGGAGGGGACGGTATTAACAGGAAGCGAGGGGCACAGGGGACAGAGGGACATGGGACACAGAGGGGACAGGGGTCACCGAGGGGGTGAGGGGACACGGGGACACCAAGGGGACGGGGTTAATAGGGGATGAGGGGGACACGGAGGGGGCAGAGGCCGTCGGGGGACGCAGGGGTCTGGGGGCAGCACGAGCCCCAGCGAGGCCCCCAGAGCTCCGGGAGGGGCCGGGGGGACATCGGCTGCCAGCCCCGGGTACCCCCGACATGGTGACACGCCCCCCGTGTGCCCCCAGGCCCGGGGACAGAGCGCCCCATGTGCAGTGACAGAACGGCCGTGGGTGCCGTGCCCGCCCCACACCTGCTGCCACAGCTGCCAGGTGCCCCAGGTGCCACACACAAGGTGACAGGAGTGCCAGCCCCAGGTGTCCTTTACCTGCTGGCACAGCTGCCAGCTGCCCCAGACATGGTGACATGAGTGCCACATGCCAGCCCAATGTGCCCAGGTGCCCCAGACACAGTGACAGAGGCACCCCAGGTGCCCCAGGTACCCCAGACACGGTTCCCCAGGTGTCCCCAGGGGTCCCCAGGTGTCCGCACCTGCTGGCAGAACTCCTTGATGCTGCGGCCGCCCTCCAGGAACTGCTCGAAGAAGCGCCGGTGGCGCTGGAGGCAGCCCGAGGTGAGCAGGCGCAGGTAAACCACCAGGTAATCCGAGGTGGCCGGCTCGTTAAAGGCCGCCAGCAGCTCCGGCAGCGGCACCCGGCGCTCCACGCGCTCGATCAGCTCCATCAGCTGTGGGGACACACCTGTCACACACCTGGGACACACCTGGGACACACCTGTCACACACCTGTGTCACACGCACGTGCTGTGCCAGCCCTGGCTGCTGAACTCTGTGTCCCCCCCATGTCCCCAAGACCCCCCAGAGCCCCCCCAAACCCCCCCAGCTCCCCCTAGAGACCCCCAGAGCCCCCCCAGCACCCCTCAAGCCCCCTGCAGAACCTCCCAAACCCCAGCAGAGCCCCCCCAAAATCCCCAAAAACCCTCCCAGAGCCCCCCAAACCCCCCCCCGAGCCCCCCCAAAAGCCCCCACCGTGTTGTGGAAGTCCTCGATGGTGAACTCGGTGAAGCCCTGTGCCACCAGCTCCTCCTTGCTCCGCGCAGACACCTCCTTGAACCTGGGGGGGCACCCAGAGGGTCCTGGGGGGCTCGGGGGGCACCCAGAGGGGTCCTGGGGGGGCTCAGGGGGGTCTTGAGGGGCTCAGGGGGGTCCTGGGGGGCACCCAAAAGGGTCCTGGGAGGGCTCAGGGGGGTCCTGGGGGCACCCAGAGGGGTCCTGGGGGGCTCGGGGGGTCCTGGGGGGCTCGGGGGGCACCCAAAAGGGTCCTGGGGGGGCTCAGGGGGGTCCTGGGGGGGTTCGGGGGGCACCCAGAGGGGTCCTGGGGGGGCTCAGGGGGGTCCTGGGGGGTTCGGGGGGCACCCAGAGGGGTCCTGGGGGGGCTCAGGGGGGTCCTGGGGGGCTCGGGGGGCACCCAAAGGGGTCCTGGGAGGGCTCAGGGGGGTCCTGGGGGCACCCAGAGGGGTCCTGGGGGGGCTCAGGGGGGTCCTGGGGGGTTCGGGGGGCACCCAGAGGGGTCCTGGGGGGGCTCAGGGGGGTCCTGGGGGGCTCGGGGGGCACCCAAAGGGGTCCTGGGAGGGCTCAGGGGGGTCCTGGGGGCACCCAGAGGGGTCCTGGGGGGGCTCAGGGGGTCCTGGGGGGCTCGGGGGGCACCCAAAGGGGTCCTGGGAGGGCTCAGGGGGGTCCTGGGGGCACCCAGAGGGGTCCTGGGGGGCTCGGGGGGCACCCAGAGGGGTCCTGGGGGGGCTCAGGGGGGTCCCAGAGGTGCCAAGATGGACCCGAGGGGACGTTGGGGACACCCTGACACCCCAGGGGGGATCGGGGGGATCTCAAGGGGTGACTTCTGGGAGGTTTGAGGGGGGTCTCAGGGGCTTGGGGGGGCTCTCAGGGTGTTTTTGGGGGTCCCCAGGGATGTTTTAAGGCTCCCAGGTGGGTTTTAGGGATCCCTAGGGTTGCTTTTGGGGCTCCCAGGGATGGGTTTGGGGCTCCCAGGGGGGTTTCTGGATGTCCCTGGGATGTTTTGGGGGGTCCCTGGGGTGGGTTTTGGGGCTCCTGGGGATGTTTTTGGTGGCCCCGGGGCGGTTTCAGTGGCCCCAGGGGTATTTTAGGGGTTCCCAGGGTGGTTTTGGGGGGTCCCTGGGATGTTTTGGGGCTCTCGGGGATGTTTTTGGTGGTCCCGGGGCGGTTTCAGTGGCCCCAGGGGTATTTTAGGGGTTCCCAGGGTGGTTTTGGGGGGTCCCTGGGATGTTTTGGGGCTCCCGGGGATGTTTTTGGTGGTCCCGGGGCGGTTTCAGTGATCCCAGGGGTATTTTAGGGGTTCCCAGGGTGGTTTTGGGGGGTCCCTGGGATGTTTTGGGGCTCCCGGGGATGTTTTTGGTGGCCCCGGGGTGGTTTCAGTGGCCCCAGGGGGTATTCCAGGGCTCTCTGGGGGTGATTTTGGTGGTCCCAGCGGTATTTCAGGGGTCCCCAGGGAGGTTTTCGGGGGGGCCCCTCACCGCTGCAGCTCCTGCCCGTCCTCCAGCAGCGCCTCCAGGTGCGCGAAGCCGAAGGCGCGGTAGAAACAATTCCCGTCCGGCCGCGTCTTGCGGATGTAGGAATACTTCTGCAGCAGGTCCTGGGGACAGGGGACACTGAGGGGACACTGAGGGGACACTGGGGACACCGGGGAGGGCACGGGGACACCCCCACGGGCCGTAGGGACACCGGGGGGACACGATGACATCCCCGGGGACATCCAGGACACCCCGGCTGCAGCCAGCCCTGAGCTGGTGTCCCAGCGCCCTCCCAGTCCCATACTGGTGCTGTTCCCAGTACCCCCCAGTACCCCCCAGTATCCCTGGGCTGTGTCCAGCCCCATCCCAGTGCCCCCCCAGTATCTCCCAGTGCTGTCCTAGTGCCCCCTCAGTACGTCCCAGTGCCTCCCAGTGCCTCCCAGTACATCCCAGTGCCTCCCAGTATGTCCCAGTATCTCCCAGTGCCATCCCCAGCTCTGTCCCAGTACATCCCAGTGCCTCCCACTGCTGTCCCCGGTCCCCTCCTGGTGTCCCAGTGCTGTCTCCAGTATGTCCCAGTACCTCCCAGTGCCCTCCCAGTATGTCCCAGTGCCTCCCAGTACATCCCAGTGCCCCCCAGTACATCCCAGTGCCTCCCAGTATGTCTCAATATCTCCCAGTGCCATCCCCAGCTCTGTCCCAGTACATCCCAGTGCCCCCCACTGCTGTCCCCGGTCCCCTCCTGGTGTCCCAGTGCTGTCCCCAGTACGTCCTAGTCCCTCCCAGTGCCCTCCCAGTATGTCCCAGTGCCCCCCAGTGCCCTCCCAGTTCATCCCAGTGCCCCCCAGTGCCCACCTTGATCTTCTCCTGGTACACGTGGTCGTCCTCGGCGTACTCCTTGTAGAGCTCGCTGAGCTCCAGGCGCTCGGACACCAGCGGGTTCTGCACCGCGATCTGGGGGGCACCGGGGGGGGTCACCGGGGGGTCACGGGGTCACCGGGGGGGGGGGGTCACGGGGGGCACCGAGATCCCCCCCCCCCCTCGGGGCCGGGATTATTTGGGGCGGGGGTCGGGGGTCTTCCCACCTCCTGCTGGATCCGATCCTGCTGAGCCATGATCGCCTCGTCGTACGCCAGGCAGTTCACTCCTGGGGGGCACCGGGGGGTTACCGGGGGGGACACCGGGGGGTGCTCAGCCTCACCGGGAGGGGCTGAGCGCTCGGGGGTCGCCCGAAAGAGTCATGAGGGGGCAAAGGAGGAGGGAGCGGGGAGGGTTTGGGCGCTGTGCTCGGTAAACCGGGGGCGGTCCCGGGGGTGATCCCGGCCCTCCCGGGATGAGCGAGATGGCGGAGCGTGGGAGAACCGGGAAAGGGATCCCAGCCCGAGGGTCGCGGCCGCCGCACGGGGATGGGTGAGGAGGGAATCTCCGCTCGGTACCGTCGGCATCGCTGCCGCCCAGCGGCTCCGGCTGCGGCTGCTGAGGCTCCTCCGCCGCCATGGCCGCCCTGCCCGCCCCGCGCCGCTTCCGGGTCAGCGCCCGCCGCTTCCGGAGCACCGCCCGCGCCGCTTCCGGGGCAGCGCCGCTTCCGGGAGCTGCCTAAGCCGCGCCCACAAGTGGGCGGAACAACTGGTGGTGGCCCCGCCCCTCGACCTGCATGACGTCACCACCGGACCCACGCCCATTCCCCGCGGTAGCGCCGTGAGAAAAATTGATTCTTCGGCTCGAATTAAGAGAAAAAAAAAAAAAAAAATTAAATGTTTTCAGTGAAAAATGTAATATTTCCTCTCACGGCCCCTCCCTCCTTTTTGTGGATAAATGCTGGGGAGGAACCGGGGGCGCCTGGGAACGTGAAACGGGATAGGAAATGTTATAAATAAATATAAATAAATACGTATTAAAGGAGCCCAGCCGCTCCTGTGCTGCTCCAGGTGTCTCCAGGAGCCTCTAGGTGCCCCCCCAGGTACCCCCAAACCCCCAAAACTGCCCGTTTTTCCCCCATTCTCCCCGGGGCGCCGCTGTCCCGCTTAAAACTCCCCGCGCTGCCGGGCTGCGAGGCGGGGTTATGCAAATGATGAGGCCTCGCCGGAGAGAAGGGCATGCTGGGAGGAGATTTTACGGGGAATTTCGGGGATTTCGGGGTCGGGGCGTGCGGGAGGCGAGCGGGAGGTGCGGGAGGAGATGCGGGAAGAGCTCGGGATGGGCTGGGGAGGGTAAAAACGGCGGAGCGGGGGTGGCCGTGACCTCGATAAAACACACACACGGCCGCGATCGGGGCCGGTCGCGACAGCCGGCATCGCTTCTCGGCCTTTTGGCTAAGATCAAGTGTAGTATCTGTTCTTATCAGTTTAATATCTGATACGTCCTCGATGAGAGGACTTCATATTAAACGGATTTTTGGGCTCGGGAGTTGGACCCGGAGCTTGCTCCCTCCGCTCCGCGCATCGTCCCGGTATTGCAGTGCCTCCGGGAACGGTGCACCCCCGCCGGGGGACCTTTCACTGGTGAAAAATAGATTTAAAACCCCTTCAAACTTTCCTTGTTATCGTGATTTTATCGCGATACGGGCTGCGTTTCACGGTTCTCGTGGCGTGCTCGGCTCTCTTCGCTGCCTTCACTCTCCCGCTGTTTGTCGCAGCGCCCCCGGGAACGGTGCGCCCCCACCGCGGGACCTTTCAATGGTGAAAACCAGATTTAAAAGCTTGTTACGAGTTCCTCAATCGTGGTTCCACCACGATTACGACCGCTTCCTTCGGACGGTCTCTTCCCTTTTGGAGTTCTCTGTTCCCTGCTCCGCTCACTGTCCCGGCACTGCGGCGCCTCCGGGAGCGGTGCGCCCCACGCGGGGACCTGAGATGGTGAAAAATAGACTTTAAAAACTCCTAAAATTACCGTGGTGATCGTGATTGTGTCGCGATATGAACCGCACTTCTGGCACTCGCGGTCCCTCTGGAGCTCTCACGCTCTCTGCTGCTCTCACTGAGCGGGTATTGCAGCGCCTCCAGGAACGGGGTCCCTAGGCCCGTGAGAAATAGAGCTAAAAAAGCCACGAATTCATTAGAATCACGACTCCATCGCGATAGAAGCCACGGAATAAACATCAGGGTAACCTCAGCGCCTTTCCTCTCCGGGGTGAGTGCAGCAGAGAGCGCAAAGGTGTCAGGAGGAGCAGCGAGTACCCGGAACGCGGCTGATATCGCTACAAAATCACGGCTGTTGGAATAATTTTAGATTTTTTTTTTTTAAATCTCATTTTCACCACTGAAAGGTCCCGCGGTGGGGGCGCACCGTTCCCGGGGGCGCTGCACCAAACAGCGGGAGAGTGAAGGCAGCGAAGAGAGCCGAGCATGCCAAGAGAACCGTGAAACGGAACCTGTGTCGCGATAAAATCACAATAACAGGGAAAGTTCGAAGGGGTTTTAAATCTATTTTTCACCAGTGAAAGGTCCCCCGGCGGGGGTGCACCGTTCCCGGAGGCACTGCAATACCGGGACGATGCGCGGAGCGGAGGGAGCAAGCTCCGGGTCCAACTCCCGAGCCCAAAAATCCGTTTAATATGAAGTCCTCTCATCGAGGACGTATCAGATATTAAACTGATAAGAACAGATACTACACTTGATCTTAGCCAAAAGGCCGAGAAGCGATACCAGCGGGGGCGACAGGCCCCAATGGCGGCCGTGGGTGTGTCCTATCGCGGTCACGGCCACCCCCGCTCCACCGTTTTTGCCTCTCCCACCCCATTCAGGAGTTTCTCCCCCAACTAATTCTTTGCTTTTTGCCCGCGTTCCTCACGATCCGACCCCTCAGAACCCCGAAATCCTCGTGAATAAGACTCCCATGATGCCCTGCTCGTTCTCAATTTGCATAACCCCGCCCCTCTGTTCGGCAGCTAGGACGAATGTGCGTCACTTTTTATTAGCATAAAAACACCTCCTTATTTGCATATTCATCTCTCAGGACTGGCTTGCCCCGCCCCTTTTCCTTACTCAGCCGTTCTTGGCCGGGGGGGGGAACTGGTCTGGGGGAATTGGGGGTCCCTCCTTCCCTCCCAGGGGGATTTTGGGGGTCTCTCCTTTCCCCCCGAGAGATTTTGGGGTCCCTCCTTTCCCCCGGGAGGCTTTGGGGTCCCTCCTTCCCTCCCAGGGGGATTTTGGGGGTCTCTCCTCTCCCCCTGGGAGATTTTGGGGCCCCTCCTACTCTCCCAGGGGGATTTTGGGGGTCTCTCCTTTCCCTCCGGGAGATTTTGGGAGTCCCTCCTTCCCCCCGGGGGGTTTTGGGGGTCCCTCCTTCCCCCTGGGAGGTTTTGGGGTCCCTCCTTTCCCCCCGGGAGGTTTTGGGGGTCCCTCCTTTCCCTCCGGGAGGTTTTGGGGATCCCTCCTTCTCTCCCAGGGTGATTTTGGGGGTCCCTCCTTTTCCCCCGGGATGTTTTGGGGTCCCTCCATTCCCCGGGAGGTTTTGGGGGGTCCCTCCTCCTCTCCCAGGGTGATTTTGGGGGTCTCTCCTTTCCCCCGGGAGGTTTTGGGGATACCTCCTACTCTCTCAGACGGATTTTGGGGGGTCCCTCCTTTCCCCGGGAGGTTTTGGGGGTCCCTACTTCTCTCCCAATGTGATTTTGGGGGTCTCTCCTTCCCCCCCGGGATGTTTTGGGGACCCTCCTTTCCCTCCGGGAGGTTTTGGGGTCTCTCCATTCCCCAGGAGGTTTGGGGATCCCTCCTACTCTCCCAGGGGGATTTTGGGGGGGTCCCTCCTTCCCCCCGGGAGGTTTTGCGGTCCCTCCTTTCCCTTCGGGAGGTGTTAGGGATTCCTCCTTCCCCCCGGGAGGTTTTGGGGGTCCCTCCTTCTCTCCCAATGTGATTTTGGGGGTCTCTCCTTCCCCCCGGGAGGTTTTGCGGTCCCTCCTTTCCCTCCAGGAGGTGTTGGGGGTCCCTCCTTCCCCCTGGGAGGTTTTGGGGTCCCTCCTTTCTCTCTGGGAGGTTTTGCGGTCCCGCCTTTCCCCCCGGGAGGTTTTGGGGGTCCCTCCTTCCCTCCCAGGGGGATTTTGGGGGGCAGAAGGCATCGCCGCGGGTATTTCCGGCAGCACTCGGGTGTTTCCAGGACCGCTCGGTCCTTTCCGCCTCCCCCATAGAAAAACTCCTCTCCACACGGCGCCTTCTCATTAGCAAGCTCCAAATTAACGCTTATTAAGCTCCTCCCTCTAATTAACCGCCCCGCCACCTGCTCAGCGAGCCGCACTAACCCCCTAGAGCTCACTTCCACCCCTAAAGCCCTTTGAACACCCCAAAACGGCCCAAACAAGAGCGACAAAACCACCCGGGAAAAGCAGTGAAGAAACAGCCCAGAGAGCCCCGAAATGGCAGGACCGGAGGCCAAATCGCTTTATTGGCGCTCAGGAGTTGGCGTTGGGCCCCTTCTTCTTGCCGAAGGTGGGCACCACGTTGACGAAGCGCCGGTTGTACTGCATGCGCCGCTTGGCCCGCCCCGTCTTCTTCTTCTTCTTCTCCTGCTTGGCCACCTGGTTAAAGAACGGGGGGGTCAGGGGGGGGGGTCCCCAAAACCCTGGGAGGGGCCTCGAGGTGGGTGAGGGTCCCCTAAACCCGGGGGGAGCCCCCTCAGCGCTCACCTTGGGGGTCTGGCCCCTCACTTTGCCGGCGCGGGCGAGGGAGCCGTGGACTTTCCCTGGGGGGAGGAAGGAAATCGCGGTGTCAGGGGGAGAGGTCGTTTTGGTAATTAACACCTCGCTAATTAGCGGCCCCCCCCGGAATTACCGCCCAGCAGGCGCGTGGAGAGCTCCAGGGTGGCGAATTCGGGGAGGGGGCTCTGCCCCAGCACGGCCTCATCGTCCAGGGGGGTCCCGGCGTGGAGCAGCACTTGGTCCTCGGGGGGGATCCCCGAGAGCTCGGCCACCCTCTCCTGGGGGGTGGGACAAACGGGGGGGGGTCAGCACCCCGAAATCCGGGGGGGATCGGGCAGGGGGACGGCCCGAATTGGGGGGCTCACCTTGATCTGGGCGAGGGTCTCGGAGCCGGAGAGCTCGAGGGTGAGGAGGGTCTGGCCACGGATGAAGAGCTGCATGGTGGCGGCTGGGGGGGGGATTTGGGGGGGTGAAGGGGGGTCCCCACATCCCAAAAATAAAGGGGAGACCCTCAGGGGGGTTTGGGGGGGGGGAGAGGCTGGTACTGCTCCCCCCACGATGGGAATAACGGGGAGGAATTTGGGGGTCTCCAGACCCTCCTGTCTCTATTTTGGGGGGTAAAACCTCCCGATTTTCCTTCTCCCCCCCAAACCCCCACCCGAGGCTCCCCCCAGGAACTTCTGGGCCTTTCTGAAACCCCCCAAAATCTTCCCCAAGGTATCATGGACCTCCCCCCCAAATAACCCCGACCCCTTTCAAGGCCTCATAACCCCCTGAGGACCCTCCCACACCGCCTCAGCCCCCTATGAACCCCAAAAAAACCCCACGGGCCCCCAAACAACCTCACAGACCCCCCCCTCAAAACCCCTCCAAAGGCCCCTCAGGCTCGTCTAAACCTCCCCAGCGCATTCCCCCCTTTTCCACCCGCCTCATCACCCTCCGCCAGCCCCTCCCCGCCTCTCTGACCCCTCAAAAACCCCCAAATTCCCCCCAAATCCCCCCAAAAACCCCCAAATTCCCCCGAACCCTCCGAGCGCGGCCGCACCGCGGCGTCTCCAAGGCGGAAAGGGGCAGCGCGCAGGCGCGGTGCGGTGACGTCACGCGCACGTGAGGCGTCCGTGGCGACGCCACCAGCCGCGGAACTACAAACGAGGCGGAGTGCCGGCAAGGGGCGTGGCCAGAGCAATCGCGAGGCTCATTGGTTTATAAAAGAGTGAGCGGGGCTTATTGGGTTACGTCATTTCCGGGCGGCAAATCCCCGCGTTGCCGTGGCAACGCGATGGCGGCGGCTGAGGAGAGGTGGGGAGGGGCGGGGGTTTTGTGGGGGATTTGGGGGGTTTGGGGGGGTCCCGGTGTCGGTTTTTGACCCCCCCCTCAATCTTCGGACCCCCCCGCAGCGCTTCGCTATGGCTGGAGGCTCACGAGGACCCCCTGGCCGGGCTGTGCAGCTTCCCGGGGTGCATGGGTGAGCGGGGGCTCTGGGTCAGGAGGGGGCTTTGGGGGGTCCCTGGGTGAGGGGAGGGGGTCTCTGCGTTTGGGGGGGTCCTTGGGTGAGGGGGGGGTTCTGAGGGGAGGATCTCTGGGTCAGGGGGGTTTTGCGGGGGGTCTCTGGATTTGGGGGGGGGGGGTCCCTGAGTGAGGGGGGGTTTGGGGAGGGGAGTTCGGACTGGGGGGTCTCCCGTGGGTGAGGGAGGGGGATCCTCTCTGGGGGAGTTCCCCTGGGTGTGAGTGGGGGGTCCCTGTGGGGGGGGGGTCCCCCCTGAGCCCCCCCGGGGTCCCCCCTGAGCCCCCCCTCCCCTTTCAGCGCTGGTTGATCTCCATGGAGACGGCGACCACAAGGTGATTGGGGGGAGGGGGGGTCCCCGGGGTGCTCTGGGGGGGGCCTTGGGTGATGTTGGGGGCTCCCAGGATGGGTCTTGGGGGGGTCCCCGGGGTGCTCTGGGGGGCCTTGGGTGTTCTGGGCTGCTCTGGGGGGTCCCAGGGGTGCTCTGGGGGGGGGTCCTCATGCTCTCCCCCCCACTCTGACCCTCCATTTCCCCCCCCCCCAGCTGGTGCTGGGGGTCCCTCGGGTGCCGGGGGGGGTCCCCTGGGGTGTTCCGGCGGATCCTTGGGTGCTCTGGGATGTTTTGGGGTGCTCAGTGGGGGTCTCTGGGGGGGGTCCAGACCCTCAGACCCCCCCTCTGACCCCCATTTCCCCCCCCCAGCTGGTGGTGGGGGTCCCCAGGGTACCCTGCGAGGGGGGTCCCTGTGTGTTATGGGATGTCCTGGGTTGCTCTGGGGTTTTTTGGGGGGGTCCCTGGGGGTGCTCTGGGGGGGTCCAGACCCTGACCCCCCTTTTTCCCCCCCCAGCTGGTGGTGGGGGGGTCCCTCGGGAGCCGGGGGGGACCCCGGCTGGCCGTGGTGAGGGGGCGCGGGGCTCCATCTCCAGCCTGGCCCTGCCCGAGGCCCCCGCGGGGCTGGGGGCGTTCGGGCCCACCCTGGGGGGCTCCGGGGGGGGCTCCGGGGGGGGGCCCCGCCGTGGTGGTGGCCGCCGGCGCCGCGCTCTACATCTACAGGAACCTCCGGCCCTTCTTCAAGTTCTCGCTGCCCCCCCGGGCCCCCGAGGCGCTGGAGAGGGACCTGTGGCTGCAGGCCCAGCAGGTCCGGGGGGGGGGGATTTGGGGGGGGACCCCTCCTCGATTTGGGGGGGTTTGGGGGGGGGGTTGAGTCATCCTGATGGTTTTTTTTTTTTTTTTTGGGGGGGGGGGGGGTTTCTGTAGGATCAGATCGACCCCCTGATGCTGAAGGAGATGTTGGAGGATTTGAGGTGGGGGAAACCCCGAAATATTCATGGGGGGGGCGCTAAATACCTGGGGGGGAACCTCAAAAATATTTTGGGGGGGGAACCCCAAAAATCTTGGGGGGGGGCACCTCAAAAATCTTGGGGGGGGGGAACTTTGGGTCCCCAAAAATTCTGGATCGATTGGGGGATTCCCAAAAAGTCTGGGTGGTTTGGGGGGGGGGGGGTCCCCAAAAATTCTGGGTGGTTTTGGGTCCTCTCGGGGGTTGGGGGGGGGGCACCCCAAAAATCTTTGTGGGAGGGGGGAATTTTGGGTCCTTTTGGGGGGGAGGAATTTTGGGTCCCAAAAAGTCTGAATCTATTGGGGGGGGGTGTCCCCCAAAAAGTCTGGGTGCCCTGGAGGGAGGGGGGAGGTACTTGGGGTCATTTTAGGGGGGGGGTCCCAAAAATGTGGGTCCCTTTTGGGGTGGGGGGGGGGGGCACCCTGAGCCCCCCCTGAGCGGATTTTGGGGGGGGGTCCCAGGGACAAGGCCGAGGTGCCCCTGACGGCGCGGTCGCTGCGGTGAGTGGGGGGCTGCGGGGGGGGGGGGGGGGTCCCAGGGGTGCTGGGGGGGGATCCCTGTGGGCTTTGGGGGGGGGTCCCAGGGGTGCTGGGGGGGATCCCTGTGGGCTTTGGGGGGGGTCCCAGGGGTGCTGGGGGGGGATCCCTGTGGGCTTTGGGGGGGGTCCCAGGGGTGCTGGAGGTCACTTGGGGGGGGTCGGGGGGAGTCCCAGAGGTGCTGGGGGTCTCTAGGGGGGGTTCAGTGGCTGCTGGGGGGGGTCCCCTGTGGGGTTTGGAGGGGTCAGGGGGGTGCTGGGGGTCCCTGGGGTGGTCAGGGGGGGTCCCTGGGGGTGCTGGGGGGGGGTCACGGGGGGGTCCCAGGGGTGGCTGGGGGGTGCAATGGGTGCCCCCCCTCTGCCCCCCCCCCCAGGCTGCTGGCGCTGTCGCCCCCCGAGCTGGGGCCCTTCGTGGCGCTGCACAAGGGGCGGCCCCTGCAGAGACAGGTGGGTGTCACCTGTGTCCCCCCCTTGTCCCCCCCCCCATTGCCGGTGGCACCTTTGGGGACACTCACACCGGGGGAGGGGGGGGTCCTGAGGTGACCCCGTGACCCCCCCCGTGACCCCCCCCGCAGACGGTGGTGACGTGTCTGGGGGCGCTGCCGCGGGGGGGGGCCCCGAGGGGACCCCCGAGTGTCCCGTGGTGGGCACGGAGGCCGGGGACGTGCTGGTGCTGGACCCCGAGGCCTTCACCGTCATCTGCAAGGTGGGACCCCCAAACCCTGCCCTGGGACCCCCAAAACACACCTGGGACCCCCCAAACCCTGCCCTGGGACCCCCAAAACACCCCTGGGACCCCCAAACCCTGCCCTGGGACCCCCCAAAACACCCCTGGGAACCCCCAAACCCTGCCCTGGGACCCCCAAAACACCCCTGGGAACCCCCAAACCCTGCCCTGGGACCCTCAAAACACCCCTGGGACCCCCAAAACACCCCTGGGACCCCCCAAACCCTGGCCTGGGACCCCCAAAACACCCCTGGGACCCCCAAACCCTGCCCTGGGACCCCCAAAACAACCCTGGGACCCCCCAAAACACCCCTGGGACCCCAAAACACACCCGGGACCCCCAAAACACACCCGGGACCCCAAAACACCCCTGGGACCCCCAAAACACCCCTGGGACCCCCAAAACACACCTGGGACCCCCCAAACCCTGCCCTGGGACCCCCAAAACAACCCTGGGACCCCCAAACCCTGCCCTGGGACCCCCAAAACACCCCTGGGGCCCCCAAAACACACCCGGGACCCCCAAAACACACCCGGGACCCCAAAACACCCCTGGGACCCCCAAAACACCCCTGGGACCCCAAACCACCCCTGGGACCCCCCAAACCCTGCCCTGGGACCCCCCAAAACACCCCTGGGACCCCAAAACACCACCCGGGACCCCCCAAACCCTGCCCTGGGACCCCCCAAAACAACCCTGGGACCCCCCAAACACACCCGGGACCCCAAAACACACCTGGGGCAGCCTCGAACCCCTCTGGGACCCTCAAAAACCCTTCTGGGACACCCCAAAAACCTCCCCTCTGGGACCCTTTTGGGTACCCCCCAAACCCTCTGGGACCACCTGGGGTGCCCCCTGACCCCTTTGGGGACACCCTTGGGTGCCCCCTGACCCCGTTGTGTCCCCCCAGGGCTGGGTGCCGTCGCCCCTGGGTGCCCCCTGACCCCTTTGGGGACACCCTTGGGTTGCCCCCTGACCCCGTTGTGTCCCCCCAGGGCTGGGTGCCGTCGGCCCCTGGGTGCCCCCTGACCCCTTTGGGGACACCCTTGGGTGCCCCCTGACCCCCGTTGTGTCCCCCCCAGGGCTGGGTGCCGTCGCCCCTGGGTGCCCCCTGACCCCTTTGGGGACACCCTTGGGTGCCCCCTGACCCCGTTGTGTCCCCCCAGGGCTGGGTGCCGTCGCCCCTGGGTGCCCCCTGACCCCTTTGGGGACACCCTTGGGTGCCCCCTGACCCCGTTGTGTCCCCCCAGGGCTGGGTGCCGTCGCCCCCCGCCTTCGTGGCCCCGCGGGGTCCCGGGGACGGGCGGTGCCGCCTGGGCGTGGCCTGCAGGGACGGGACCCTGCGGGGGCTCAGCCGGTGAGGGGGGGGGGGGGGACACACTGGGGGGCTCGGGGGGGTCCTGGGGGGGTCCTGGGGGCTCAGCTGGGGGAGGGGGAGGATGAAATTGGGGGGGTTTGGGGGGGTCTGAGGGAGTTTGGGGGGTCTTGAGAGGGGATTTGGGGGTTATTTCGGGGGGTTTATTGATGATTTGGGGGTTATTTTGGGTGGTTTATTGATGATTTTGGGGGGATTTTGGGGGGTTATTGATGATTTTGGGGTGATTTTGGGGGGGTTATTGATGATTTGGGGGTTTATTGATGATTTTGGGGTGATTTTAGGGGTTTATTGATGTTTTGGGGTTTATTGATGATTCTGGGGTGATTTTGGGGGGATTATTGATGATTTTGGGGTGATTTTGGGGGTTTATTGATGTTTTTGGGTTTTA